>NC_053025.1:518682277-518930001 GCF_003073215.2 Triticum urartu | reverse complement strand
CCATGCTATACGGCTTAGAATTGGGACTTCAACGACGTTTTGAACGTCATGGAGCATATGAGATGTTCCAGGAGTTGAAGTTAATATTTCAAGCAAATACCCGGATTGAGAGATATGAAGTCTCCAATAAATTCTATAGCTGCAAGATGGAGGAGAACAGTTCTGTCAGTGAGCATATACTCAAAATGTCTGGGTATAATAATCACTTGATTCAATTGGGAGTTAATCGTCCAGATGGTTGCGTCATTGACAGAATTCTCCAATCACTGCCACCAAGCTACAAGAGCTTCGTGATGAACTATAATATGCAAGGGATGAATAAGACTATTCCCGAGCTCTTCGCAATGCTGAAAGCTGCGGAGGTAGAAATCAAGAAGGAGCATCAAGTGTTGATGGTCAACAAGACCACTAGTTTCAAGAAAAAGGGCAAAGGGAAGAAGAAGGGGAACTTCAAAAAGAACAGCAAGCAAGTTGCTACTCAAGAGAAGAAACCCAAACCTGGACCTAAGCCTGAAACTGAGTGCTTCTACTGCAAACAGACTGGTCACTGGAAGCAGAACTGCCCCAAGTATTTGGCGGATAAGAAGGATGGCAAGGTGAACAAAGGTATATGTGATATACATGTTATTGATGTGTACCTTACTAATGCTCGCAGTAGCACCTAGGTATTTGATACTGGTTCTGTTGCTAATATTTGCAACTCGAAACAGGGACTACGGATTAAGCGAAGATTAGCTAAGGACGAGGTGAAGATGCGCGTGGGAAACGGTTCCAAAGTCGATGTGATCACAGTCGGCACGCTACCTCTACATCTACCTTCGGGATTAGTATTAGACCTAAATAATTGTTATTTGGTGCCAGCGTTAAGCATGAACATTATATCTAGATCTTGTTTGATGTGAGACGGTTATTCATTTAAATCAGAGAATAATGGTTGTTCTATTTACATGAGTAATATCTTTTATGGTCATGCACCCTTAAGGAGTGGTCTATTCTTATTAAATCTCGATAGTAGTGACACACATATTCATAGTGTTGAAGCCAAAAGATGAAGAGCTGATAATGATAGTGCAACTTATTTGTGGCACTGCTGTTTGGGTCATATCGGTATAAAGCGCATGAAGAAACTCCATACTGATGGGCTTTTGGAACCACTTGATTATGAATCACTTGGTACTTGCGAACCGTGCCTTATGGGTAAGATGACAAAAACACCGTTCTCCGGTTCTATGGAGAGAGCAACAGATTTGTTGGAAATCATACATACAGATGTATGTGGTCCGATGAATATTGAGGCTCGTGGCGGATATCGTTATTTTCTCACCTTCACAGATGACTTAAGCAGATATGGGTATATCTACTTAATGAAACACAAGTCTGAAACATTTGAAAAGTTCAAAGAATTTCAGAGTGAAGTTGAAAATCATCGTAACAAGAAAATAAAATTCCTACGATCTGATCGTGGAGGAGAATATTTGAGTTACAAGTTTGGTGTACATTTGAAACAATGTGGAATAGTTTCGCAACTCACGCCACCCGGAACACCACAGCGTAATGGTGTGTCCGAACATCGTAATCGTACTTTACTAGATATGGTGCAATCTATGATGTCTCTTACTGATTTACCGCTATCGTTTTGGGGATACGCTCTAGAGACGGCCGCATTCACGTTAAATAGGGCACCATCAAAATCCGTTGAGACGACGCCTTATGAACTGTGGTTTGGCAAGAAACCAAAGTTGTCGTTTCTGAAAGTTTGGGGTTGCGATGCTTATGTGAAAAAACTTCAACCTGATAAACTCGAACCCAAATCGGAGAAATGTGTCTTCATAGGATATCCAAAGGAAACGATTGGATACACCTTCTATCACAGATCCGAAGGCAAGACTTTTGTTGCTAAATTCGGAAACTTTCTCGAGAATGAGTTTCTCTCGAAAGAAGTGAGTGGGAGGAAAGTAGAACTTGACGAGGTAACTGTACCTACTCCCTTATTTGGAAAGTAATACATCACAGAAACCTGTTTTTGCGACACCTACACCAATTAGTGAGGAAGCTAATGATAATGATCATGAAACTTCAGAACAAGATACTACTGAACCTCGTAGATCAACCAGAATGAGATCCGCGCCAGAGTGGTATGGTAATCCTGTTCTGGAAGTCATGCTACTAGATCATGATGAACCTACGAACTATGAAGAAGCGATGGTGAGCCCAGATTCCACAAAATGGCTTGAAGCCATGAAATCTGAGATGGGATCCATGTACGAGAACAAAGTATGGACTTCGGTTGACTTGCCCAATGATCGGCAAGCAATTGAGAATAAATTGATCTTCAAGAAGAAGACTGACGCTGACGGTAATATTACTGTCTACAAAGCTTGACTTGTCACAAAAGGTTTTCGGCAAGTTCAAGGGATTGACTACGATGAGACCTTCTCACCCGTAGCGATACTTAAGTCTATCCGAATCATGTTAGAAATTGCCGCATTTTATGATTATGAAATTTGGCAGATGGATGTCAAAACTGCATTCCTGAATGGATTTCTGGAAGAAGAGTTTTATATGATGCAACCAGAAGGTTTTGTCGATCCAAAGGGAGCTAACAAAGTGTGCAAGCTCCAGCGATCCATTTATGGACTGGTGCAAGCCTCTCGGAGTTGCAATAAATGCTTTGATAGTGTGATCAAAGCATTTGGTTTTATACAGACTTTTGGAGAAGCCTGTATTTACAACAAAGTGAGTGGGAGCTCTATAGCATTTCTGATATTATATGTGGATGACATATTACTAATTGGAAATGATATAGAATTTCTGGATAGCATAAAGGGATACTTGAATAAGAGTTTTTCAATGAAAGACCTCGGTGAAGCTGCTTACATATTAGGCATTAAGATCTATAGAGATAGAACAAGACGCTTAATTGGACTTTCACAAAGCACATACCTTGACAAAGTTTTGAAGAAGTTCAAAATGGATCAAGCAAAGAAAGGGTTCTTGCCTGTGTTACAAGGTGTGAAGTTGAGTAAGACTCAATGCCCGAACACTGCAGAAGATAGAGAGAAAATGAAAGATGTTCCCTATGCTTCAGCCATAGGCTCTATCATGTATGCAATGCTGTGTACCAGACCTGATGTGTGCCTTGCTATAAGTCTAGCAGGGAGGTACCAAAGTAATCCAGGGGTGGATCACTGGACTGCGGTCAAGAACATCCTGAAATACCTGAAAAGGACTAAGGATATGTTTCTCATTTATGGAGGTGACAAAGAGCTCATCGTAAATGGTTACATTGATGCGAGCTTTGACACTGATTCAGACGACTCTAAATCGCAAACCGGATATGTGTTTACATTAAACGGTGGAGTTGTCAGTTGGTGCAGTTCTAAACAAAGCGTCGTGGCGGGATCTACGTGTGAAGCGGAATACATAGCTGCTTCGGAAGCAGCAAATGAAGGAGTCTGGGTGAAGGAGTTCATATCCGATCTAGGTGTCATACCTAGTGCATCGGGTCCAATGAAAATCTTTTGTGACAATACTGGTGCAATTGCCTTGGCAAAGGAATCCAGATTTCACAAGAGAACCAAGCACATCAAGAGACGCTTCAATTCCATCCGGGATCTAGTCCAGGTGGGAGACATAGAGATTTGCAAGATACATACGGATCTGAATGTAGCAGACCCGTTGACTAAGCCTCTTCCACGAGCAAAACATGATCAGCACCAAGGCTCCATGGGTGTTAGAATCATTACTGTGTAATCTAGATTATTGACTCTAGTGCAAGTGGGAGACTGAAGGAAATATGCCCTAGAGGCAATAATAAAGTTATTATTTATTTCCTTATATCATGATAAATGTTTATTATTCATGCTAGAATTGTATTAACCAGAAACATAATACATGTGTGAATACATAGACAAACAGAGTGCCACTAGTATGCCTCTACTTGACTAGCTCGTTAATCAAAGATGATTATGTTTCCTAACCATGGCCAAAGAGTTGTTATTTGATTAACGGGATCACATCATTAGATGAATGATCTGATTGACATGACCCATTCCATTAGCTTAGCACCCGATCGTTTAGTATGTTGCTATTGCTTTCTTCATGACTTATACATGTTCCTATGACTATGAGATTATGCAACTCCCGTTTGCCGGAGGAACACTTTGTGTGCTACCAAACGTCACAACGTAACTGGGTGATTATAAAGGCGCTCTACAGGTGTCTCCAAAGGTACATGTTGGGTTGGCGTATTTCGAGATTAGGATGTGTCACTCCGATTGTCGGAGAGGTATCTCTGGGCCCTCTCGGTAATGCACATCACATAAGCCTTGCAAGCATTGCAACTAATGAGTTAGTTGTGAGATGATGTATTACGGAACGAGTAAAGAGACTTGCCGGTAACGAGATTGAACTAGGTATTGAGATACCGACGATCGAATCTCGGGCAAGTAACATACCGATGACAAAGGGAACAACGTATGTTGTTATGCGGTCTGACCGATAAAAGATCTTCGTAGAATATGTAGGAGCCAATATGAGCATCCAGGTTCCGCTATTGGTTATTGACCGGAGACATGTCTCGGTCATGTCTACATTGTTCGCGAACCCGTAGGGTCCGCACGCTTAAGGTTTCGATGAAAGTTATATTATGAGTTTATGCATTTTGATGTACCGAAGTTTGTTCGGAGTCCCGGATGTGATCACGGACATGACGAGGAGTCTCGAAATAGTCGAGACATAAAGATTGATATATTGGAAGGCTATATTTGGATATCGGAAGTGTTCCGGGTGAAATCAGGATTTTACCGAAGTACCGGGAGGTTACCGGAACCCCCCGGGAGGTATATAGGCCTTAGTGGGCTTTAGTAGAAGAGAGGAGAGGTGGCCAGGGCTGGGCCGCGCACCCCTCCCCCTAGTCCGAATAGGACAAGGAGAGGGGGGAGCCCCCCTTCCTTCTCTCTCTCCTCTTTCCCCCTTCCCGAATCCTATTCCAACTAGGAAAGGGGGGAATCCTACTCCCGGTGGGAGTAGGACTCCTCCTGGCGCGCCCTCCTCCTGGCCGGCCGCACCCCCCTTTTGATCCTTTATATACGGGGGCAAGGGGCACCCCTAGACACACAAGTTGATCCATGTGATCATATTCTTAACCGTGTGCGGTGCCCCCTTCCACCATAGTACTCGATAATATTGTAGCAGTGCTTAGGCGAAGCCCTGCAACGGTAGTACATCAAGATCGTCACCACGCCGTCGTGCTAACGGAACTCTTCCCCGACACTTTGCTGGATCGGAGTCCGGGGATCGTCATCGAGCTGAACATGTGCTAGAACTCGGAGGTGCCATAGTTTCGGTGCTTGATCGGTCGGGCCGTGAAGATGTACGACTACATCAATCGCGTTGTGCGAACGCTTCCGCTGTCGGTCTACAAGGGTACGTAGATCACACTCTCCCCTCTTGTTGCTATGCATCACCATGATCTTGCGTGTGCGTAGGAATTTTTTTGAAATTACCATGTTCCCCAACAGAGGCATTCCTGGAAGCTCTTCTGGAAAGACGTCTTGATATTCGCAAACGACTGGAATCTGCGAGATAGCATCCAGTTCACCCTTCTCATTGAGAGAAAACAGACGGATGGTATCATCACGAGCGGCAAAGACAATTACATGCTCAGACGAATGAGTCAATTGAATCTGCCTGGCTGCAGAATCAAGATGCGCCTTGTGCTTAGAAAGCCAATCCATTCCGAGAATAAGATCAATATCCGAGTTACCAAGAACCACCGGAGAAGAAAGAAACTTGTAATCGCCCAACGTGATAGAGACATCCGGGACGCAATTGTTAGAAGTCATTTGCTTGCCCGGAGACACAATCTTCAATGGAACAGGAATCCTTTCGGTCACAAAATCATGCTTGGCAACAAATGGTGTTGAAATAAAAGAAAGCGATGCACCAGTGTCAAAAAGAACTTTTGCAGGAACATCGTTAACAGGAAGGTTACCCATAATCACATCTGGTGAGTCCTCTGCCTGAGCTGCATTCAGCAAATTGACCTTGGCGTGCTTGGGGTTATGCTTGACCACAACTGTACTTGCCGATCTCACAGGAGGAGGAGGAGGAAGACGCCTCTGGTTTAAACACTTGTTGGCATAGTGACCCTTCTGTTGGCACTTGTTGCACGTGACCTCTGAAAGTGGACGGTGATACGGAGCACTCGATCTTGGAGCTTGAGACGAAGTCTTGTTCTGAAAGCCAGGGTTGGGTGGGTGGGAAGATCCACTGCCACTTTGCTCTTCTGCTGATATGGCTGACGGAACAGAGGAGGAGGAAGCCAATACTTCTGCTGCTTGGCACTTGAGTGGAGGAAGAAGGAGTAACATCTCTGACTCGCTTCTTGGAAGCATCACACCTCAGTTGAGCAGCCTCTTGTTTCAATGCCATGTTGTAGAACTCATCGTATCTCAAGGGCTCGAAGAGAACAAGAGCTAGCTGAATTTCTTCTCTGAGACCACCCCTGAACTGGTATATCATGCTCTTCTCACCAGGAACGTCCTGCTTGGCAAAGCGGGCGAGCTTCTGGAACAACTTGTTGTAGTCATAGACAGACAAAGAGCCTTGCTTCAGGTTGCGGAATTCCTCATGCTTGCTTTTAACCACGCTCTGGGGAATATGATGAGCTTTGAAGTCTTGACGGAATTCATCCCAGGTAATCGCACGTCCACCTCTGGAATCCTTGTACTGCTGGAACCATTCTGCAGCTTGATCTTTGAGTTGGAAGGAAGCGAACTTGACGAAGTCCTCAGGCCTGACGTTACTGCACTCGAAATGCTTGCATAGATCCACGAGCCAATCATCAGCATCAGTTGCCTCAACACAATTGCTGAAAGTCTTTGGCCCGTTAGCAAGGAACTAGTTGAGTGTAGCAAAGTGATTCTGATTGTTGCCTTGGTTGCCTTGGTTCGCTTGATTGCGCTCTTGAAGAATTTGCATGATCAACTGTGTGTTTGCATTGGTTGCGGCCATCACAGCTTGCGATGCCTCCGGAGGAGGTGGAGGTGGTGGCGGATCTTGATTCTGATTGGTGCTCTTAGCGGGAGCCATCCTGAAGAGGTTGACCACCGTTAGCACATAGACAGATAACATGAAGCTGAATCCAACGGAATGAAAATTGCAACATAAAGTCTTCACATCCGAACAAAATGAACGAATGCATTCCTCTTGAAATGGTCACATATCCATAAATTGAGAAGCCACTTAGAATTTAGGTAGAGAAATAAATCAACAAGGTATGGATCAAGCACGAATACTCGGTAAGAAATCCCAATCTCAAACCAAATATTCGTGGAAGAAGAACTAGAGCTACAAGAATTCCCACCTATGAAACTCCCGAACCTTTCCGGTTATGCAATCAAGTGTTGGGGATACAGGGGAAGCATAATATCTCACCCAAATCTAGCAAATCCTACATCTAGTTGTATCCATCCTTCAACACATAACCGAGAAAAACTTCGGAAACCATCTACCTCAACCTTCGAAAAGCATCCGTTATACAAGTTATGGCGATACTCCCGAACTCCCACCCCAGTACTGGGTGGCGTCGAGGTTATCTCACCAACGAACTGCATAAAAGAGATTTTTGATGTCGGTGTACTAAACTCAGGTATTCCAGAATTGCAACGATAAAATTATGACGACAACACCTCAGAGCTCAACTCCCCGGGACACTTCCACAAAACCCCTGACAGGAGGCACCAAGACAATGTTCTCGTCACAAAACCATCGGAATGATTCCAAGATACCCGCGTGATCCTAAATTTTTTTAGTGAAATTTGAGAAGAGAAGAGTCAAAAGTCTACGTCAGGATGCCTTACCAGAGCGATGAGGAGACTGGGAAGTAAAAAGAATTCCTAAACTCTCCGATATATAACTCCTAAATGACTCAAAACATTTTTCTAGACACAACTCGGCTGCTAAAACGATCAAGCAATGGGGCTCCTAAGGTCGGGGAAGGCTCTGATTACCAACTTGTAACGCCCTCGATGCGGCTATAGCTCCCACGTGTCGAGGCACGACTTAGAGGCATAATCGCATTGAAAGCAATGTCGCAAGTTAGGCAATCTTCACAACATCCCATGTAATATAGATAATAAAAGGGGAGATACATAATTGTCTTACACTCGCCATGTCAATCAAAGTGCATAAATAACATTACATCATCCAAACAATCATGGCCCGACTATGGCGCCAAAATAAAAGATAACCCAACATGCGACACGGTCCCGATCACCCCAACTGGGCACCACTACTGATCATCAGGGAAAGACACGTAGTATCGTTGAGAGTCCTCGTCGAACTCCCACTTGAGCTCAAGCGCGTCACCTGGAGCAGAATCATCGGGCCCTGCATCTGGTTTGGAAGTAATCTGTGAGCCACAGGGACTCAGCAATCTCGCACCCTCGCGATCAAGACTATTTAAGCTTATAGGTAAGGCAAGGTAAAATATGTGGAGCTGCAGCAAGCGACTAGCATATATGGTGGCTATCCTGTTCGCAAAAGAGAGCGAGAAGAGGAGGCAAAGCGCGAACGAGAAAATAGAGAACAACCTGCGCAAGCATTACTCCAACACCGTGTTCACTTCCCGGACTCCGCCGAGAAGAGACCATCACGGTAACTCACACTGTTGATCCATTTTAATTAAGTTAAGGTTCAAGTTATCTACAACCGGACATTAACAAATTCCCATCTGCTCATAACCGCAGGCATGGCTTTCGAAAGTTCAAATCCCTGCAGGGGAGTCCCAACTTAGCCCATGACAAGCTCTCACGGTCAATGAAGGAATAGACCTCCTCCCGAGACGTTTCGATCAGACTCAGTACCTCGGTTCTTCAAGACACTTCAACAGGTTAAAACAAATCCAGCAACACCGCCCGAATGTGCCGACAAATCCCGATAGGAGCTGCCCATATCTCGTTCCCAGGGCACACTCAGATGAACACTACGTACAACTAAAACCAACCCTCGAGTTGCCCCGAGGTGGCGCTGCAAGTGGCTCTATTTGGACCAACACTCAGAGGAGCACTGGCCCGGGGGGGTTTAAATAAGATGACCCTCGGGCTCCGGAAACCCAAGGGAAAAGAGGCTAGGTGGCAAATGGTAAAACCAAGGTTGGGCATTGCTGGAAAAGCTTTAATCAAGGCGAACTATCAAGGGGTTCCCATTATAACCCAACCGCGTAAGGAACACAAAATCCGGGAACATAACACCGATATGACGGAAACTAGGGCGGCAAGAGTGGAACAAAACACTAGGCGAGAGGCCGAGCCTTCCACCCTTAACCAAGTATATAGATGCATTAAGATAACATGGCAATATAATGATATCCCAACAAGTAAATAATGTTCCAACAAGGAACGGTCTCCAATCTTCACCTGCATCTAGTAATGCTATAAGAGGGGCTGAGCAAAGCGGTAACCTAGCCAAACGACGGTTTGCTAGGACATGGTGGGTTAGAGGTTTGACATGGCAATTTGGGAGGCATGATAAGCAAGTGGTAGGCATCGTATCATAGACATAGCAAAAGAGCGAGCATCTAGCAAAGCAAAGATAGTAGTGATTTTGAGGGTATGATCTTCTTGCCTGTAAAGTTGTCAGAGTTGACTGGATCCTCGAAAGCAAACTCAACGGGCTCCTCATTAGCGAACTCGTCTCCCGGCTCTACCCAAACAAGACAAACAAGCAAACGGGACACAATCAACCACGTGCAAAGCTTAAACAATATGATGCAAGGATGGCATGCTATGCGGGATGTGATGCGGGATGCATATGCAAGATGTGACATGGAATGCATGAACCTGGCCTAAACTTGGAAATCCAAGTGTGCCACTGGAAATATGAGATGAAATCGCTTGAATACGATATAAAGAACGTCGGAATCAGAGTTACGGTTTGGAAATGGCAAGCAATTCAAATATGGCCACGTTCTGCGATTTACAGCAAGTGGCCATCTAAATGCAACAAAATGAACATGCTACAGCACCCAAACATGGCATCAAAATACAGGTCAGGAATCCATTCATGAAGCTTAACAAAAGTCTAGCACTGAGCTACGGCCAATTCATCCATTAACAGGTTCAAACAAGCATGGCAAAAATGCATTTGGCAAACATATCTCAGACTTGGTGAAATTAACACTTGTCTGGAATTTCAGATCAGATAGCACTCTTTGGAGCAACAAAACTACATGCTACAGGACCTGAACATGGCAAAGTAAAGCATGGCATGGAGCTACTCAAAGAGCTTAACAAAAGTCCCTTAGTGACCTTGAGCCAAAAGGGATCAGAAAATACAATTGCAAGCATGTGAACATGGCAAAAACATAATCAGTTCTCACACTTAGTGAAAACTGGAGCATGCTGAAAACAGATATCAAGTAGGCATGTTTACGAGCTCGATGCACTCACTACAGAGCAAGTCATGATAATCTAAGCATACACCCACCAATAATACACAAAATGCAAGCTATACATGGCAAGAACAATAACATAGCATGCACGGATCAACTACAACATCCTCGGCAAAATTGCTAACAAGTAGACAATCTGCCCAGATTCACAAAATGACAAAAGTAGAGCTCGATTGACTCAAGTTAGGGTGCTCCATAATTGCAAACAAAGACATGGATGGATAGAGCACCACAAGATTAACAAAACATCCTTACTGATCATCCTCAGAGGCACGGATCACTAGGAAACAACATGAACATATGGCCATATGACATAAACAGGTCAAGGACTTAGTGGAAATGCTAAGTCCCTGAAATCAGCATTAACAAATGCCTCACTTTGCAATCTTGTGCTAGTCACCACACACATCACAAAAATACATGGGTTGCACCTCTGGAAAGATGGCAAAACCCTTGGCAAAACATATGTAGAGCTCAGGGGCATAACATGCACACATTAATCATGGCAAAAATGACAAATATGTAAATAGAGCAGCAGATCTGACAATTAACTCAAGTAGCACTCTCCTAATAGCATTTCGGGCATCAAGATGAACTCAAATGAAAATGATGCAATGGAATGAAATGATGTGCTCTCTAAGACGAACATTCTGATATGCTATATACCAAAAACGGAGCTACGGATGCGGAGATATAGCATGATGAAAAACGTCAATTATTAGGGTTTGGGTCGAAAAAGTCAACCCCGATTCCCAGATCTGGATCCAGCGCGTGGATCGAGGAGATCGCCGAAAACGTCGGGGTTCACCGGAGTTGGGGAAGCTCGCCGGGGACTTGGTGGCCGGTGCTCGTGGCTGCGGTGGTCGGCCGGAGGAGGACGGAGAGGAGGCGGCGGCGTGGTGGCCGCGGGGTGCGGCGGCCGGGGCAGCGCTCGGCGAGGTGTGGCGGGGCGGCAACCGGAGCGACGCGGTCGCCGATGATGGCGGTGCGGTGGCGTTGGGTGGCCGGAGACGAAGGAGAGGGGCAGCGCGGGCGGTGGTCAGCTCGGGCCCGGTCGGGCGACGGGAGGGCCCGGCCTGGGCCTCGCGGGCCGGCAGGGCTGAGGCGGCGATGTGGTCTCCGCGGGGGACACGTGGCCGCGGCTGATTGGCGGCGGCGGATCGGGCGGACGCGTCCGGCCCGATTCGGACACGTCCGGTGGCGAGGGGAGCTGTTTTAGGGTTTCGGGGGAGAAGGGGATCCGGATTTCGGAGGGGCTCTATTTATAGAGGTAGAGGGAGCTAGGAGTGTCCAAATGAGGTGCGGTTTTCGGCCACGCGATCGTGATCGAACGCTCTAGATGATGGAGAGGGTTTTGGTGGGTTTTGGGCCAAAATGGAGGGGTGTTGGGCTGCAACACACACGAGGCCTTTTCGGTCCCTCGGTTAACCGTTGGAGCATCAAACGAAGTTCAAATGGTACGAAACTTGACATGCGGTATACCGGTAGTAAACCAAGGCCGCTTGGCAAGTCTCGGTCCAATCCGGAAATGTTTAGTCCCCACACACAAAAGAAAGGTAGAATTGACCACCGGAGGAGAACGGAGCGCCGGAATGCAAAACGGACAACGGGGAAAATGCTCGAATGCATGAGATGAACACGTATGCAAATGCAATGCACATGATGACATGATATGAGGTGCATGACAACGACAACAACACACGGAGACAAAAACCGGAACCCGCGAAAATAAAATAACTTAAGGCCGGAAACGGCAAGAGTTGGAATACATATTGGGAAAGTCATATCCGGGGTGTTACACCTCTCACCGCTACCTTTACCAAATCATGTTCACACACTTAGCTCACACACAGTAGGACATGTTCATCACTGTTCCAATTCATCCCCGATGAATCAGACCTGACACAACTCTAAGCAATAGCAGGCATGACAAACAAGCATGAATGAGTAGGCACACCAGGGCTCAAACAACTCCTACTCATGCTAGTGGGTTTCATCTATTTACTGTGGCAATGACAGGTCATGCAGAGGATAAGGGGTTGAACTACCGCAGCAAGTAACAGATGAAACGTTGTTGTCCTAATGCAGTAAAAGAGAGCAGGAGCGAGAGAGTGGGATTGTATCGGAATGAATAAGGGGGTTTTGCTTGCCTGGCACTTCTGAAGATGATATAGCTCTTCATCGGTGTCAATGATCACAGCGTCGGAGCTGCGTCTACCGAGAGGGGACAATTACCAGCAAACAAGGAAGAGCACAATCAATGCAGTGCAAATATGATGCATGATCATGACATGACAATATGTTGTGATTTGGGCTAATGCAACAGAAAGTCATTTAAATTGAAGTGGAATTCAAAACTATATCAAATTCCAACTCCAAACCTATTATGAAATTTGCCCTAATCATATTTCATCCTAAACAGTGAGGTTAACTTGCTCAAACATGCATGAAAATGGTACAGATGGATTCCTCGAATTTTTCTGATAATTTTTCATATATAAATTATTTCATTTAGAGTTACGGTTGAATTTCTATGATTTTTAGAAGTTTAAACTGTTTTCTGGAATTTCCTGATTTATTTTAAATCCAGAAAATCAATTACTGCATCAGCATCATGTCATGACAACGTCAGCAGGTCAACATGGGCTGGTCCAGGTCAAACCTTACCAGTGGGGCCCACTGGTCAGTGACCCGATGCTAGTTTGTCTCACAGACAGGTGGGGCCAGTCAACGGTGACGTCAGCGGGTCAACTGATGTGCGGGGTCCACTGTGTTTAAATAAAACAAAGCAGAAATTAAACTAGTGTTAGTTAAGGGTGTGGGGCCCAGTAGTCAGTGAGAGAGGGGGTTAGTTAGCCCCGTCATTAGCAGTTAACGATGTTGCCACGTCGGCTCGCCGGCGTTCAGCCGCCGACGACCATTTGCCGCGGCGGACGTGCGTCGGAAATGCGCCAGGGGCCGCGGTTTGTCGTGCAGAAAGCATCAGGGAGAAGCCCTTGCTCGGGCGCATCCAATGGGCCAGACAGGGGTCGCGGGGCGGCCGGAATCTCGCCGGCGACGAGCTTTGGTGGCGGCGCAGCTACGGGTTTGCACGGGCGCGGCATGGCGGAGCACGGGGAGCTCAACCAAAGGCATAGACGGCGTCATGGGGTCACCAGGAGCACGTCTGTGCCACTAGGGCGAGCAAGCGAAGCTCGGGAGCGCGTGGCTCAACGTCCATGGTGGACGGTGACTCCGGTTACTCGCGGGGCAGTGGCTACGGAACGAAAACGACGACGTGGTTAAGGGGGAAAGGACTGGGAGCTCACCGCGATCATGTAGGGAAGGTCAGCGAACTCGGGGAGCCGCCGGAGCGAGCAGGGCGGCGAGACGGATCTCCGGCGTCTGACGGCGAGGATGAGGATGATGGCGTCGCTTAGGGCGCTCCGCGGGCGCGTGCTTCGTCTTGGGGCTCCGTGGCGTCGAGGCGGAGCCTCTGGACAGCACAGAGAAGCGAGGGGGAGGCGATGGCCGCGGTTGCGCTCGTCGGCGGCGACGAAAGCGCTCGGTGGTCACGTGGGAAAGAGGCAGAGGAGGGAAGAGTGCTCGAGGGGGAGAGAGGAGAGGTGCAGGCGGTCGAGGGAAGTGCGTGGCACTCGGGGACGACTCCAGCAGCAGCAAGCAGGCAGGAGGTGGCCGTGCACGTGCCGGCGTGCGGTGGCCACGCGCCTCGGTCCTTCTGGTAGAGGATGGAGAAGACACGGGGGCCCCTGGTGGGCTGGGCCGCCAGCTGGGCCACTAGGTGGGCTGGAAGGCCAGGTAAGTTGGCCCAGGTAGTTCCCTCTCCCTCTCTGATTTCTGTTTTAATTTGGTTTTCTTTTATTCTGTAGTCTTTAGGGCTTTATTAAAAATACTTAGACACTTCCAAAAATCATGAAACTACTCATGATCACTGTTGGGAATATATCCTACAGTAAACATTTTAGTTTATGATTATTTTAGCATTTAAAATATTTAATAGCATTTAAATTCCCAAATGCAAATAGAGTATGATTTAATCCAGAGCCCAAATATGTCATGCAAAAATGTGCATCACCTCTGGTTACTGTTTCCAGCTTTTTCCAAGAATGATGGACATTTTTTTAAAGCCATTTGGATTTACTGGAAATATTTTGGTTGAACCTAGTGAATTCCTTTAATGCTAGGGTTTAGGCAATCCCCATTTCAAGTTTCTTTCAAAGTTTAAACATGATGCACACATGAAGTTACCCTAGTGCAATGCGAGAAGCTAGGGATGTGACAGTGGCGTCTCCAGGGACGCCCAGAGGAAGGCGGCAAGCAGGAGGTGGCCGGGCATGCGCCGACGTGCGCCGGCCATGCGCTCGGCGTCCTCCTAGTGCGGTGGAGAAGACGACTGGCAGGGCCAGCTGGCCCGCCAGTGCCAGGCTTCAGGTAAGGCCCAGGTAAGCCTTTTCCCTTTTTTGTTTTCTTTTATATTTCTGACATTTGTTTTTGACTTAAAAATAAATACCAGCACAAATATAAAAATGTTGAGATTCCTTGTGACCACTAGTTATTATATACCAGAGGCCCTCACCAAATTCCAACATTTTTGGAGCCTCTAAAATATTTATATTATTTTAAACAGCTCCAATTCAAATACATATGTGTTCATTCAAAAATCCAAAATGTCTAGCAAAAATGTGCATCACCCCTGGTTGTTGTTTCCAACATTTTCCAAAGACCATGAACATTTTTGAAAAGCATTTTGGGTTCATTGAAATTCCATTTTTAATTTGAACCTATTTGAATTTTCTTTGGTGCTAGGGTTTGAAACATCCCCATTTCAACTTCATTTGAAATTTAAACATGATGCACAAAGCAAGCCTAGGTCATACCAGAACTAGGGATGTGACAACTCGCCCCCACTCGGAAGAATCTCGTCCCGAGATTCAGGAGTTGGCGGAAAGAAAGCGGGGTACTCAAGTCAAAGACGATCTTCTCGCTCCCAAGTAGCTTCTCTCTCGGAATGATGAGACCACTGAACCTTGAGAATCTTGATGTTATGGCGTCGAGTGACACGCTTTGCTTGATCCAGGATGCGAACGGGGTACTCTCGATAAGTGAGGTTATCTTGGAGATCAAGTGTTTCGTGGTCCACTCCGCGGATGGGATCCGAGAAGCAACGCCTGAGTTGAGAGACGTGGAAGACATCATGAACTCGAGAAAGATGTGGGGGTAGTTCCAACTGGTAGGCAACCTCTCCTCGTTTAGCGAGAATGCGAAAAGGACCAATGTAACAAGGAGCCAACTTGCCTTTGATACCGAAACGATGGGTACCATTCAAAGGAGTAACCCGAAGGTAAGCCTTGTCGCCAACTTCATAAGCCACTTCCTTATGACGGCGGTCATACTAGCTCTTTTGATGAGATTGGGCTGTTTTCAAATTCTCACGAATGATGCGAACTTGCTCTTCTGCCTCCTGGAGCATATCCGGTCCAAAGAATTTTCTTTCACCGGTTTCTGACCAGTTCAAAGGTGTTCGACATCTTCGTCCATACAGAATCTCGAAGGGTGCTTTCTTAAGACTGGATTGGTAGCTATTGTTATAAGCAAACTCGGCAAAGGGAAGACATTTCTCCCAATCCATACCGAATGAGATAACGCAAGCTCTAAGCATGTCTTCGAGAATTTGGTTGATCCTTTCCACCTGACCACTTGATTGAGGATGGAAAGCGGTACTGAAGGAAAGATGGGTGCCCATGGTAGTTTGGAAACTTTCCCAGAAATGAGAGGTGAAAAGACTGTCGCGGTCTGAATTGATCTCTAGTGGAACACCTTGGAGTGACACTATCCGGGAGATATATACGTCAGCGATCTGACTAGCAGTGTACTCTCTCGAACAGGTAGGAAGTGAGCCACTTCAGAAAGATGGTCAATGACTATGAAGATAGCATTATTTCCTTTCTTGGTCCTGGGAAAGCCGGTGATGAAGTCCACACCAACTTTGTCTCATTTCCACTAGGGAATAGCTAAAGGTTGAAGGGTACCAGCAGGTCTCTGATGCTCTGCCTTAACGCAACGACAAACGTCACAGTTGGCAATATACTAAGCGATTTCTCTCTTCATCCTAGTCCACCAGAACCTCTGGCGTAGGTCCTGATACATCTTTGTACTACCGGAATGAATCGTGAGAGGGGATTCATGGGCCTCCTTAAGGATCAGTTGCTGCATCTGTTGACATTTGGGAACCACCAAACGGTTTCCAAAGTAAACAACACCTCGTTTATCCATAGAGAAACAGCCAGCAACTCCCTTGGAAATATTCTTCTTGATCCGGGAGATTCCCGTATCATGCTTCTGAGCCTCTATGATCTGATCCGTAAGGGTAGGTTTCGCCACCAAGGTAGAAAGGGAACCATGAGGCACTATGTGAAGGTTAAGCTTACAGAATTCCTCATGGAGGGGTGGTTGACATTGTTGCAACATGAGGTTGTTGCAATAGGATTTATGACTTAAAGCATCAGCCATGACATTGGCTTTGCCTGGGGTGTAGGTGATTCCTAAGTCGTAATCCGAGATCAACTCCAACCAACGTCTCTGTCTGAGATTCAGATCCGGTTGGGTCAAGATATACTTGAGACTCTGATGGTCAGTGTAGATTTCGCAACGGTTACCAAGAAGGTAATGTCGCCAAGTCCTAAGTGCATAGACTACGGCTGCAAGCTCTAGATCATGTGTAGGATAATTTTCCTCATGTGGATGCAACTGTCGAGATGCATAGGCAATCACATGATGATCCTTCATAAGAATGCAACCTAGTCCTTGACGCGAAGCGTCGCAATAGATAACAAAGTCTTTAGTGAAATCCGGTGGCACGAGTATGGGCGCAGAAGTCAGGCGTCTTTTCAGTTCCTGAAAACTGTGCTCACACTGTGGGGTCCACTCAAACCTTTTATCTTTCTTGAGAAGCTCCGTGAGGGGTTTGGCCACTTTGGAGAAGTTTTCAACGAAGCGGCGACAATAACTGGCTAGACCAAGGAAACTCCTAACTTGTTTGACCATTTCGGGTGGAGTCCAATCGAGAACGGCTTTGACTCTCTCGGGATTGACAGCAATGCCCTTACCAGAGATCACGTGGCCCAGATAGGTCACTTCTGGCAACCAAAATTCACACTTAGAGAACTTGGCATAAAGGCGGTGCTCTTTGAGTTTTTCTAACACAAGCCTAAGATGTTCGGCATGCTCTTCCTCGTTCTTCGAGTAAATAAGAATATCATCGAGGTAAACCACGACGAACTTATCTAAGTACTCCATAAATATCGAGTTCATCAAGTGGGAGAAAGTAGCTGGAGCATTGGTTAGGCCGAAAGACATCACGGTGTACTCGTATTGACCATAACGAGTGACAAAGGCCATTTTGGGGATGTCCTCGTTTCTGATTTTGATTTGGTGGTAGTCTAACCTCAAATCCATCTTGGAAAAGACTGAGGATCCAGCGAGCTGATCATACAGGTTGTTGATCCTGGGGAGCGGATACTTGTTCTTTATCGTGACCAAATTAACGGGACGATAATCTACAGCCATCCGATCTGTACCATCCTTCTTCTTGACGAAGAGGACAGGACAAGCCCAAGGAGAAGAACTGGGACGGATGAAACCCTTTTGCAAGGACTCATCAAGTTGTTTCTTAAGCTCGGCTAACTCCAAAGGTGCCATCTTGTATGGTCTCCTAGAGATTGGAACAGTTCCTGGGATAAGTTCTATGACAAACTCTACATCTCTGTCAAGTGGGACACCTGACAGTTCTTCTAGAAAAACATCCAGGAAGTCAAGGACTACCGGAATATCTTCAAGGTCTGGAAGAGGGCTGGCATTAAGAGAATAGAGTTGACGCCTTGCAACTCTAGTAGAGACAGTGACTATTTTGCCAGATGGATGTGTAAGTTGAACAGATCTAGTGTAACAATCGATCTTGGCATGATGAGCTGTCATCCAGTCCATACCCAAGATGATGTTAATATCTGAAGACTTGAGAGATATCAAAGAAGCAAGGAATACCAGTCTGTCAATAAGGATTTCATTACCATGGCTTACCTTAGAGGTTTGCCATTTGGAACCAGGAGTCTGGATTATTAGTGGAGTTGGCATATCACAAAATGACATGTCATGCAACTGAGCATAACCTTCGTTCAATGGAGGCTGGCTTGGTACTAATCATCTTGCCTGATGGCTTTTCACGGCCAACAGACCTCTCAGACTGCGGTGGAGTATAACTGGACTGAGGGCAGTCACGTGCGTAGTGTCCTGGTTCTCCGCAGGTGAAGCAAGTTCCTAAGGTAGGACGTGGACCTACATTGGCAAGTGGTCCACTAATAGGCCTGGGTGGAGCATGTTGCTGAGCTGGGTGAGGCGCCACATCGGATAGCCTCAGTGCATACCCAGGTGGAAGAGCTGAGTTCGGAATCCAAATCCGTCGCTTCTGAGAGCCAGAGCGGGAGGAAGAACCCATATCGCGGTTGTGCTTACGAGACTCCTCGTAAGTGAGATGAGCTGTCTCTGCATTAATGGCCTTGTTCACAAGAGCCTGGAAAGTAGCACAATGATGCAGGTGGAGATCATGACGCAACTTAGGGTTGAGACCCTTCCGGAACCTAGCCTGCTTCTTAGCATCCATGGACACTTCTTCTGTAGCATAGCGGGCAAGGTTTCCAAACTCTCTACTGTAAGCATCAACAGGCAGCTTACCCTGGGTAAAACTACAGAACTCTTCCCTCTTGCGGTCAATGAGAGCCTGAGGAATGTGGTGCTCCCAAAAAGCCTCGGTGAAATCCTTCCAGGTAGGAATCTGACCAGCTGGTAGCATAGCCTCATAGCTCTGCCACCAAATACTAGCAGGACCTTCCAGGTGATAGGTAGCATAGGTGACCTTGTCACCTTTAGCTACGTCCGCAGAATGCAACTTGTGAGTGATGCTTCGGAGCCAGTCATCTGCATCGAGTGGCTCAATGGATTGATGGAAGGTGGGTGGTTTCAGACCAATGAAGTCGGTGATGGAAACCAACTTCTTACGCTGATGTGCGGTGTTCTGCTCAATCTGTGCTAGCAAGCGGTTAGTCTCACGCTTGTTCCTCTCAGATGCTAACAAGAACTCTGCCATCAAAGGCTGGTCAGGAGGATCCTCATCCCTACCATCTCCGGGGTTCTTGCTATGAGCAACTGAACCTCGGTTAGCACACGACATCTTGGCACAGGAACCAAGGAAACAAGGACGGAATTAGCATCGACATAAGGAGGAGGAATGTAATGCAAAAGCATTGGAAACTCTTGAAATCCTAAGACAATTTCGGCAGCATAACGGCTGTAAATGCTCAAAAGGATTTTGAGACATTCATCAAAGGAATAGCATAATCAATCAGCATCATAATATCAAGGTTCTGGGTCAAACTGAGGACACACGGAAGTAGTAGAACTGTATAGAGACACAACCCAACAATCCTAAGACTTTACGGTTTAGTAACACGTCATCCTGAGAGATAGAGGAGAAGCCTAGGCCTTAACCCTCGTAGAAAAGAAGAGGCTGACTCAGAAAGAATGACATGAGGTAAAGGAGTAAAAAGAACCTTACGTTCCCTTCCACAATCAATTCCCTTATATAACTAAAGCATTTCTAGACTCAACTTCGACCAGTTTGGCTTGGTAATCCTACAGTCAGTCAGGCTCTGATACCAACGCTGTCGGGACCCTGATCCTAAGTCACACCGATCTAGCATGTAACACTTCATATCACTTTGCGGCCTCACGCATGGTATTCCCACGGGTGCCACCTTACCTGGCCCGGGACCGTTTGCGCCTTTTGGCTCACGTATATGATAGTGTTGCTAGCATCCATATGACAGAGAACCCGGGCCGACATGACTAGTCGTGAACCCGAAGTAGCACTAACTTACAGGGATAGGCATACATGAATCAACCTCGAGCATGTCAGTCAACAGCGTATGAATCCGAGCTGTAGCACTGGGCTAACAGGACTCTGGGAACCCGGGCTGTAGCAGGCTAGGTAGGACTCCGGATGTCACCGCGTGACATTTCCCCGAAGTGACAGACACAGGAACAAAGTGAATCACATGCCGACCAATCAAGTGTTCCGGAGCAGTAGTGCTGGGCTAGCAGGACTCCGATGAACAGGGCTGTAGCGGACTACTATGGCTCATGGAAGCACAAGACTACATTTCCCCATAAGAGAGGCTACCAGAGGTAAACAACTAGGTTGTCGGATCCCACACATAGCAATACACGTTACACGTACGCATAACATGCAAGTATGTGCTGTACAACATGGCATCACAACATAACTCAAACTCATATAGATAAAGGCCCAGAAGAGCCACATAGCATTCAATACAAGCAGGGGTCTCATGACCCATCATTCAGAGCATACAAGCAACGGAAGCATTACATGTCTGAGTACAGACAACTACAAAAGGAAAAGACTAAAAAGCCTGACTAAACACAACCCTCCCAAGGGTACAAGATCGTAGCTGGGATACAAGCTACTCGTCGAAGTCACTAGTGTAACCAACTGCAAAACATAAATAAGCAAACGTGAGTACGAAGGTACTCAGCAAGTCTTACGTTAGAACTATCTACATATGCAACATTATCAACAAAGGGGGGTGGTGGAGTTTTAACAGCAGCAAGCCAGCTTTGACTCATTGGCTAACCTATACTACGAGTACCAGAAACTTCTTTGAGGTGAGGAGACGCACACGAGTCCACATATTCACCATATCAATACTCCACTACGGTTCCATTCCCGTCTCCCTACGAGAAGGCCATCCATAGCACTCACGCTTATCTTGCGGATTTTAGAGTATCCACTTCAAGTTGTCTATGTACTACATAAGTCCTCCAAGTTTCCATATCCGAGGAAAACGGCTATTCGAATAGATAATGGTAACCCTGTAGGGGTGTACTTCTTCACACATGCTCTCGCCACTTATCGCCCTATACACGTCATGTACCTCGGCAACCTTCAAGCGGAAGCCGGGCGAGGGTGTCGGCCACGACCTGACTAACCACACAAGTCTCTCGTCCAGGTTTATCGCCTATTCGAGTTCCATCCGCAAGGAGTTCTGGCCGAAGTATCCAGTACGGCCCCAAACGATGTGTGCAGGGTTCCCAAGCCCACCATACGGGTGCCACTTGGTACACCGTGCCATGGTGCCTAGTCTGTCCCAAGCCCGTCCCGTCGGACACCACCTGGTAGACAAGTAGCACTACCTACAAACGCCAGAAACTAGTTGCAACTCCTGGACAGAGATCAAGTCGATTAATAAGCCGAGAGGGGACGGATGACCGGAATCCAATGTGTGGTAGTAACTGGACTTAGATAACATACACAGGACTCAGTGCTTAGGGACGGTTCCAATGAGACAACCCACCATGTACTCCTACATGGCCTCTCATCGCCACCTTTACCAAAACGTGTTCACACACTTAGCCTTTATCGGTAGGACATGTTCACCACTCCGATTCATTCCCGATGAATCAGACCTGACACAACTCTAAGCATAGCTGGCATAAAGAAACCAAGCTTGGATGAGTATGCACATCAAGGCTCAAACAACTCCTACTCATGCTAGTGGGTTTCAACTATTTACTGTGGCAATGACAGGTCATGCAGAGGAATGGGTTCAACTACCGCAACAGAAAGTAGCAGTTTGAATCATTGTTGTCCTAATGCAGTATAAGGAGCAGGAGTGAGAGAGTGGATTTATCGAAATGCTCAAGGGGGGTTGCTTGCCTGATAGAACGACGAAGGGGTACGGCTCCTCTGACAGGTACTCGGGAACACCTTCCGGAGTGGAACCTATCGAGAAGAAACGGTGCCGGCGATCAACACACAAACAAATGCAACAAAATGATGCATGAACATGACATGTGCAAATGCTAGTGTTTGGGCTAATGCAAGTTGCTACCAATTGGTTGAAGCCCATTTGAATCAAAGATTCAAATGCAAATTCAAAATGAAACATTTAAAATGCCCATATTATGTTTTCACTTATACAACATGTATAAGTTGGTTTTTCATGCATGTAACTGGCATAAATGGATTCTTTGCATTTTTCTGATAATTTTTCATATATAAATTATTTCATTCTGAGCTACGGTTGAATTATTATGATTTTTTGAAGTTTAGGCAATATTCTGGAATTTCCTGGGTTAAAATAATTCCAGAAAAAGAATAACTGCGCCAGCACTACATCAGCATGACGTAAGCGAGTCAGCGGGGCTGACCAGGTCAAACCTGACCAGTGGGTCCCACTGGTCAGTGACCCAGTCAACTAACTAAGTTAGTTAGTCCTAACTAACTGGGCAGGGCCCACTAGTCAGTGACTGTAGTAGCTAACCTAGTTAGTTAATTAGTGCTAACTATAGTAGTTAGTCGGGCGGGGCCCGCAAGTCAGTGAGAGAGAGGGTGGAGGTCAAACTAGACTGTGGGGTCAACCCACGCCGGTCAAAAGTCGGCGGTCACCGGCGTTTAGCCGCCAGCGAGTCCGAACGCGGTGGTGCGCTGCGGGTTCTGCCTACAGGGGGCCATTTGGCGCGCGGAGTACAACTACGGGATGCGGATGCTCGTCCATGGAGCTCGGGTGCACGCGGAGTTGGCATTGTGGGGTGCAAGCGGGCAAGGGGAGGCGCTAGCGAGGCTTAGCGCGGGGCAGCAAGCTCGGTGGACACGCGTCTGGGACCAAATGGTCACCAGAGCATTGCTGCCGACGAGCTCGGGCGGTGGCGCAGTTCGGTCGACAAGGGGGCGACGGCTGCGAGGCGTAAACGAGCTCGGGAAGAGGGGGAACAGACGCAGAATCTCACAGTGGAGGTGACGGGATGGTCAGTGGGCTCGGGGACGAGTCGGAGACGACAGACGGGCACCGGCGATCTCGGCGGCCGAGAGGTTGAAGACGACGGTGATGACATCGCTATGGCGTGCCCCGGCTCGCTTGGCTCGGTGGAGATGACGAAGACGACGTCGTGGAGCTCCTGGGCATGTCTAGGGGGCGAGGGGGAGGCAGTGGCCGCGGCAACGGCGAGCGGTGGTGTCGGCTGCGCTCGGGTGCAGGCGAGAAAGGGTGATAGAGGAGAGGAGAAGCATGGTGGAGAGTGAGAGGGGGTCGGGGAGGCTACGTGGCGTCTCCAGGGACGCCCAGAGGAAGGCGGCAAGCAGGAGGTGGCCGGGCGTGCGCCGGCGTGCGTCGGCCACGCACTCGGCGTCCTCCTAGTGCGGTGGAGAAGACGACTGGCAGGGCCAGCTCGCTGGGCCAGCCAGCTAGGCCGCCAGTACCAGGCCTCAGGTAAGGCCCAGGTAAGCCTTTTCCCTTTTTTGTTTTCTTTTCTATTTCTGACATTTGTTTTTGACTTAAAAATAAATACCAGCACAAATATAAAAATGTTGAGATTCGTTGTGACCACTAGTTATAATATACCAGAGGCCCTCAGCAAATTCCAACATTTTTGGAGCCTCTTTAATATTTATATTATTTTAAACAGCTCCAATTCAAATACATATGGGTTCATTCAAAAATCCAAAATGTCTAGCAAAAATGTGCATCACCCCTGGTTGTTGTTTCCAACATTTCCGAAGACCATGAACATTTTGAAAAGCATTTTGGGTTCATTGAAATTGCATTTTTAATTTGAACCTATTTGAATTTGCTTTGGTGCTAGGGTTTGAAACATCCCCATTTCAACTTCATTTGAAATTTAAACATGATGCACAAAGCAAGCCTAGGTCATACCAGAACTAGGGATGTGACAGCCACGTTGCAGCAATAAATCCATGGAATGACACGGCCATAACCTTCAATGCCAGTGATGAACCTCAATTCCGAACAGCCCGAGCACCATCCGCTTTGGTCCTTAGTCTGATTGTGGACGGCTTCTGGCTTACTAAAGTGCTCATGGACGGTGGCAGCGGATTAAACCTCATCTACGAGGAAACTCTTAGCAAAATGGAAATAGACAAGAGCCGCATTGAGCAAAGCAGCACGACCTTCAGAGGAATCATCCCTAGTCGGGAGGCACGATGTGTGGGAAAAATCACACAAGATGTGGTATTCGGCACGCCGGAGAATTATAGGTCCGAAGAAATCACATTCCAAGTGGCCCCGTTCAGTAGCGGATACCACGCCCTTTTACGGCGGGAGGCATTCACGATTTTCCAAGCTATACCCCATTACGGGTACATGAAGCTCAAAATGCCCGGGCCCAATGGAATCATCACTCTGGCTAGTGATCCGGACATAGCACTCCGCGCCGAAAATAAAACCACCGCACTAGCCCTCGAGGCGTTACCTGAAGCCCTTGCAGCCGAAGAACTAACTGCGCTGCGCTCCATGGTGGAGAGGGACGATGTGATACTCGACAAAAGACCCAAGTCCACCTCTTTTAAACCAGCGGACGAAATAGTCAAATTCCAGGTCCACCCAACGGACCCTACAAAAACAGCATCCGTCGGGGCACAGCCGAACCCCACAACAGACGCCGCATTGCGGGAGTTCTTGCGCGAGAATTGGGACATCTTCGCCTGGCATCCTTCAGACATGCTAGGGACCCACACAGGCTGGCCGAGCATAGCCTTAACATTCTAAAGGGGTTCAAGCCGGTCAAGCAGACTCTTCGGCGTTTCTCTGAGCTTAAGCGACAAGCCATGGGAGAAGAGCTAGCCAAGTTACTCGAGGCCGGGTTCATTAGAGAAATAAAACATCCGGACTGGCTAGCAAACCTGGTGATGGTACCAAAGAAGGAAAAATCCTGGCGCCTATGTGTCGATTCCAAGGACCTTAACAAGGCTTGCCCCAAGGATCCCCTCCCCCTCCCCCGCATCGATCAAATTATTGACGCTACCGCAGGACATGACTCATTGTGCTTCCTCGACGCATACTCCGGATACCATCAAATTAAGATGGCGGAGCCCGATCAAGCCGCAACGGCATTCATCACTCCATACGGCCCCTTCTGTTTTAACACCATGCCTTTCAGGCTCAAAAACGCCAGTGCAACCTATCAACACATGATTCAGACATGCCTGGAAACACAAATCGGCAAAACAGTGGAGGCATACGTAGACGATGTGGTCATTAAAACAAGACACGTCGAATCCTTAATAGACGACTTGAGGCTCGCGTTTGACAACCTCCGAACATATGACATCAAGCTCAATCTGGAAAATGCGTTTTCGGCGTGCCCGTCTCCAATACAGGAATTGAAGTAAATCCGGCTAAAATCCGAGCTTTGTCACAGTTGGCTATCCCAACAGACCTCAAGAAAATCCACAAGTTAACTGGATGCGTGACTGCCTTAAGCCGCTTTATCTCCCGATTAGGATAAAAGGCACTACCTCTTTATCGCCTTCTTCGACGCACCAAACGCTTCGAGTGGACGGATGCGGCCACAGCCGGATTGGAAGAAATAAAAGTCGCATTGGCCACCAACCCAATCTTGGCCGCGCCAAATGTCGGTGAACCAATGCTGTTATATATAGCGGCAACACACCAAGTTGTAAGTGCAGTGCTCGTCGTCGAACGAGAGACGGACGGACATAAGTTCCCGCTTCAAAAGCCAGTATACTATGTATCCACCGTCCTCACTCCATGCAAATCACAGTACCCACATTATCAAAAGGTAGCATACGCGGTCTTCATGGCATCCCGAAAACTACGACACTACTTTCAAGAGTGTTCAATTACGGTGGCCTCCGAAGTACCACTCAACGACATAATAAATAACCGTGATGCCACGGGCTGGATTGCTAAATGGGCTATCGAGCTCCCCCCGTTCGACATAACATATAAACCACGGTGAGCCATTAAGTCGCAAGTATTGGCTGATTTCGTCGCTGAATGGACGGAAGCCAAACTCCCTAAAGAGTACGGCGCATACTCCAATTGGATCATGCACTTTGATGGCTCTAAGATGCTGGCTGGTCTGGGGGTAGGCGTCGTCCTGACACCCCCCACCGGAGATTCAATCCAATACGTACTCCAAATATTATACACAGACTCCAACAATGCAGCAGAATATGAGGCCCTGTTGCATGGTCTCCGGATGGCAGTCTCCATAGGCATTCAACGCCTAGAGGTGCAGGGGGATTCGAACCTCGCAATATCTCAAATAAATGGGGACTTTGACGCCAAGGACCCAAAAATGGCGGCTTACCGCAACGCCGTCCTCAGAATGTCAGCTCGGTTCGAGGGCCTCGAATTCTATCATGTGGTCCGAGAAAACAATCAAGCGGCGGATATCCTCGCCCACATCGGCACTAAGCGCGACCCTGTCCCACCTAATATCTTCTTGGAAAGGCTGTTTAAGCCATCCGTGGTGTGGGAAGGGGAGACCGGCAAAAACAGTCCGGATCCGGCCACAACACCAGACCCCGAATACTCTGACGTAATCGGAGGCTCTGCCACCGAAATAACATCTTCGGCCCACGTGATTATGGCTGTCATCGCCCCGTGGACAGAACTCTTCTTGGCTTACCTAACTAGGAAAGAACTCCCTGATGACCCAAACGAGGCACGTTGCATTGTGCGGTGGTCTAAAGCCTACAAGGTCCACGAGGGAGAGCTTTATAAGAAAAGCACTACCGGAGTACTTCAAAGGTGCATCTCCGAAGAGGAATGACATCAAGTTTTGGCAAAAATTCATGCTGGACTCGGCGGCCACCACGCCGCAGCTCGGGCCCTTGTAAGCAAGGCCTTCCGTACAAGTTTTTTCTGGCCGACGGCCCCAGCAGACGCACAGGACCTCGTTCAACGTTGCGTCGGTTGCTAGCTTTTTGCAAACCAAAGCCATATGCCACCTACCGCTCTCCAAATAATCCCCATTACTTGGCCCTTTGCGGTCTGGGGGCTTGACATGGTTGGACCCCTTAAAGGGGGAAGCCGTAAGAAAAAAATACCTATTGGTCATGGTGGATAAATTCACCAAATGGATAGAAGCCAAACCAGTTAAAACGGCCGAGTCCGGACCATTGATAGACTTCATATCCGAGGTTGTACACCGTTACGGCGTCCCCCACAGCATCATCACTGATAACGGCTCGAACTTTACAGCCGACGATGTAAAAACTTGGTGCAGCAACATGGGCATTAAGCTCGACTATGCCTCTGTCTATCACCCGCAAACTAACGGTCAAGTCGAGCGAGCAAATGGTCTTATCATGGGCAGCATTAAACCCAGATTAGTGCGATCCTTGAAGGAATCAGATACACACTGGGTGGAGGAGCTTGACTTCGTACTATGGGGGCTGCGGACCACGCCGAATTGCACTACCGGATACACATCGTTCTTTATGGTGTACGGCGCAGAGGCGGTACTGCCCTGCAACATCATTCATGACTCACCTCGAGTGCGCATGTACAAAGCGAAAGAAGCCGAGCTTGATCGGCAGGACAGTTTGGACACCCTGGACGAGGAGCATGACATGGCAAAAGCCCGCTCCGCATTCTATCAGCAACAGGCTCGGCGGTATCAAGGCAGAGAAGTACGGGCCAAAACTTATAACATTGGCGAACTCATTCTACGCCTACTGGAGAAGAAAAAGGACAAGCTCAAGCCCAAATGGGAAGGTCCCTTCGTTATTAACAAAGTTTTGACCGGTGGAGCGTACCATCTGCGGGACGCATCGGACAATCGACTCGAGCCAAACCAACGGAACTCAGCCAGACTCAGAAGGGTCTACGCCTAGTGCCGGACTCTGTGTTCGTCTCCTTACCTCCGTCAATTTTTTATATATCCGTTATCTGTCTTTTCTTTCTTTCTTCCCTTTTTCTTCACGGCCTTAAAAGGTTAAAATGTGTCTTGACTACACAATCTTGACATGCTAGGCGTGCTCATTATACCTGGGGGCTTCTTATACAGAAGCTTAATATAACTATGTTCCGGGCTCTATGCCCCCCGCACATGTGTTACTTTTCCACATGTACCTTTTCTTCGCCATCATATGCATCGATATGGCTTAACTTTTGGCCAAGCTGGGTTTCCTGGCTCTTGTGTTTATGCCCTACGTTCCCATTAATTCCGCTAGGGCATAAGGGGAGCACCTCTGCGATTGTTACTGCCGGGTCAGCCGGATGTGTACCTCAGACTGGGTGAAGCTGAAAGCTAGCGTTCTTAAGGGAATATTTGGTCGGTGAACAAAAGATGACTTTTATTTATTGTAATACATGCCCCCAGATGTTTATATCCTGCATCTCTTCTCTCAGTTCGGACATGCACATTAATGCATGCGTACCCAGGGAAAGGAACCCTTAACGGAACTATTCTCCCTGGAAGATGTTTCTGACTATCCATGTAATATAACATAGCTAGTTGGGTACTTGTCTGTTCAAGCACTTATAACCCCTACGCCTGGTTTCCATGCATACCCCGGTTTTTACATAACTGAGCAGGTATTCGGATACACTCTGGACTGTCGGGCCCGGAGGTTGAAGCGAAAAGGTCCGCCATGACAAATGATTTACAATCCGGCTAGGGACAATATATGTCACTTGAAGTACATAGTCACTTAGACTGACTAAATTTTTCTTCTATACCATCCTACAGGCTGCCTAGCCTACAATCCTGTTGGGAATACTTTGCGGCTAATTTCACCTGGTCATACACCAAACTGACGGGAATCTCTTTCACATCAGACCCCACAGGTCCGACCTCGGCCATGTGGTTCAGGTCAACCTTGGTATATCGCATCTTCACCATGGCCCAGGCTTCCCTTGCACCTTGTCGGCAGGCTGATATCTTCCATAATCGGAGGCGCCACCGCGCTCTCTTGGGCATCTCTACAAGCTTCCCCATGCCTCCTGGCAGGGAGGCGGATGGCCACAAGGCTTGGTCAATACCCTGCATCACCTGCCGAACTTGTTCATGCAGTTGTGAGAGCTCTGGCAGAAGATCTCCCGCAAACCCGGGCATCTCCTCTGCGGGACGACCCATCAGCATACCTACAGATATAACTCTATTAGTCGGTTTCTTCGCCGAACTCTATAAAAGTTCATTCAAGCACTTACTAAAAGTGCCGCGTCGAAGCCTCTTATTCTCCTTTACGGAGTCAGCAAGCTGGGCCCGAACATCTTTCAGTTCAACGCCCAGGCGAGTATTGGCATCTTGGCGATTGTTTTTCTCCCGCCTAACCTGCATAAGCACGCACTCGCCAGCCTTTAACTATAATTGAGCATGTTGCTCATCCCCTCGCACGACCTCCGGATTCACTCCGGGATCATTTGCAGAATCTATTGTTAGATTTGCATGCATGCTGAATACTAACTAGTACATGTCATTCTTTTAGATAGAAACAAGTGTTACCAGATGGGGCATTCTCGGACTCCTTCATTGCGGCAACTGCGGCCCGTAGCTAGGCTTTGCACTCCTCCAGCTCTTGAGACAACTGGGTATTCTTCTCCGTAAGAACCTACACAAACAATGATCCTTAAATCAGTTGTGCCAACTGTTTCAAGTCTCAGGGTCTACTGATATACATAATTATTAGATTTTCTTACCCGTATATCCTTCACATACTGGTCCGTGGCTCGGGCAAGACCATTTTGAGCAGCTCGGATGTACGCATATCCTGAGTTGAAGGCATCGAATGCCTCTTGAGAGAAACAAGCGTCGCGGAGTACGGCCCGTCGACGCCTATGATTCATGGCACTCTCCACTTCGGAATTCGTAGCGGATAGCCTATCCGCATCCTCTATAGGAGGAACATACGGTGTTGGCCCCACGCTAGCATCTGCCTCTAAGTCCAGCTCTGGAGCCCGGCTGGTGGAGGCTTGGCCAGTAGGCTCTCCGGATATGGTCTGGCGAGCATTTTTCTGGCCAGGAACCATGGACGTTATTATATTTTAAACGACGACAACCACGGAGCGGGGTTCCTGTTCATACCTCTACGACGATGTCTCATTCCTAACCGCCATCCTTTTAAGCCTACCCAGCTTCGGTGCCCCTTGTTGGTGAGTCATTGCAGGTTCGGCATGGCGTCCCGAGGGCCTTCCCTGTAAGACACCATATGTGTGTGGTGGGTGAAGTGCGAAAAATAGGGATCCTTATCAGAAGTTGGGACTCCGGTTTTACTTACATGCGATACAGGGAGCAGTCCAGGATAATCGGCTATGATGGACACCAAGGCAATGTCACAGCTTAACTGATAGAACGTCCTATCGATGAGCTCCACAAATGTGTCCGGATCTTCTTCGAGTCCGGGGTCGAGGGCCCGGTCAGGATCCTCTGGTTGTGGAGACAGGCTGTGGACCTCCCTCACAGCTTTTTGAAGTTCCTGCTATGAAATAGCAAGGTAAATACTTATGACGAGGAATGCGGGAAGGCTTGGAGTAGAAAGTGATCGGGGAAGGTGTGCCCAAGAAAAAAAAATAGGAAGTGATCGGGGAAGATAGCTGCCTCCAAACAAGCCAGAGCACATAGCAGCCAGATGATGGATTCTGAAGAGCATGTACCCCTTAAAGGTGCGACCATTTTCCATTTCATGGGCGAGCCGATGTTACCGCCGAAACCGCCGGAGGCACTATCAGGGGATCTCAGGAGACTGCACGACCATGTGATGTCGACTGAGAAAAGCCTGCTAGCCTCGAAGGAACCAGGATATCCGACATAAGCGGCTCGTGTGCCTGAGGGGAAGTGCTACGTCGACACACGGCCTACGGAGGTGTTCTTCCTGCGGTTTGACCATATCTTTGACATGTTTCTGACAAGGCGGCTCGATTTTACAATCGTCCGCCTTTTTGCGCTACATATGAGCTCTATCATGAAGAGAGAAGAAGTCTCGCAAATCTATGTGGCGGATCCGTACTACATGCACGAGTCTTTCTTCAGTCTCGGCGACTTTGAGCGTGAAACTGCTAGGGACTACCTCCAAAATTTCATGGTACAGAATAAGGACCAGGAAATTGTCCTCCTGCCTTATCATCCAAAGTAAGTCAGTTCTGGACAACCCTTTCATACATTTCAATCATTCCTTTTCGCTCATATGGAGAATAATTTGAGGTGTCTTTTCCCCACAGCAACGGGCGCGCCATCCTTATCATTCTTTACCCGCGAGTCTCCCATGCCGTGTATTTCGACCCTTCCAGAGACTACGAGAAGAAGGACTACACCCACATAATGAATATTCTAGATGATGCTCTCCAAGGCTTCAGCATTAGAGGTGGCCACATGCAGATCAGGAAACAAAGGAACAAGAAGATGGGTTTCGCGCATAAAACTAACTTCTGCTACATCCATGTCCCAAAACCAAGAAAGAAAGATGGATTCTACATCCTCCATCTCATGATTGAGTTCAACACAGATCACCAAACACTTTGTATGACAACCAGAAACGATGATCATATCCGCAAGTGGGTAGAATCTCATGGAGAAGCGGATTATAAACTTAGAGATGACTTCTTTCGCATCCAAAGGGACATTGCAACGATCATCATGAAAGAAGTCGTCGATGAGAAGGGGATGTTCCACCACGGCCCTATATCGCGAGCTGACGTCCGAAGTCGCATAGGCATGCAACGTCAGGACCTCACGCCGTTCAGAAGCTAGGGTCCATCCTCGATGATATGGAAGGATGGAACTTCTAGTGATTTACGATTCTGATGATGATGATATGTGTCGGTTGAACTTGTATACTTTCTATAGCGATGAAACTTTGTGATGTCCACAGTCCCTGCCGAACTTGCGTAACACTACTTTGTTAGTTTGGGTACGATGACCTGCGTACCTCTAGTTAATTAGTTTGCGTACTGTATGTTGCATCTAGTTGCTAACCCTTTCTTTTTCGTGTTGCTCTAGTATATTTTGTTGCATATGATTGTACATCCTCTTGATGAAGTTGCATCTCTAACAGGTACCTAGTTTCTTGATGGAGAGATGGCAGTGCTATGTCATGTACAAAGGGAAGGTTCCGGGGGTGTACAATGAGTGGCCCGAGTGTCAGGCGCAAGTGAATGGGGTCTCGGGCGCCAGCCATAAAGGCTTCAAAACCAGACAAGAAGTCGAAGCTAGTTACTTGAGGTTCACGCTAGCGTGAGACAGGACTCGTAACGACCACCTCATGTACTGCATAGTTCCGCTCTCACTCATAGTGATAGCTCTTCTCGCGTATACCATTGTTTAGATGGATGACGTTGTAGTTGCAAATATTCGAGACTTGTGTGTGTCGCTATTTTCGAGATGATTATGATGAGATTATTTGTATGTATATGCTATGATTACATTTCTGGTCTCGCAGCCATTTGTATGTGTATCATGATGACATTTGTGTCTGCTAAAGATTCTTGTATAAAGCCTGTTCAAATACAAAACAAATATACAAAAGAAAAACCAAAAACTACTAAAATTAGCAGTAGCGAGTGGAGAAAAGTTAGCAGCAGCGTGACAGTAGCAGTAGTGCGTCCAGCCAAAGCGCGCTAGAGCTATTAGCAGTAGTGAGCTTCCACGCAGCACGCTGCTGCTACACTTGTATAGCAGTAGCGCGGGCGTGCACACACTGCTACTACGGGTTAGCTGTAGCGCCTTATTAGTAGCGCCAGTCCCCGCGCTACTGATATACCTAGAACCCGCGCTACTGCTAGGCTTTTCCCTAGTAGTGTATGGTGGAGGGGGGGCACCACACACGGCTAAGACAGTTGTCTGTTGTGTGTTCTAGGGTGCCCCCTGCCCCCGTATATAAAGGAGCAAGGGGGAAGGCCGGCCGACCCTAGGGCGCGCCAAGGAGGGGAGGAATCCTACTCCTAGTAGGAGTAGGATTCCTCCTTTCCTAGTCCTACTAGGAGGAGGAAGGAAGGAGTGGGAGAGGGGAAGGAAAGGGGGGCACCCCCTCCTAGTCCAATTCGGACTCAAGGGGGAGGGGCGCGTGGCCTGCCCTGGCAGCCCCCCTCTCTCCACTAAGGCCCATCTAGGCCCCTAGTCCCCCTCGGAACACTTCCGGTGTCCGAATATAGCTGTCCAATATATCAATCTTTATGTCTCGACCATTTTGAGGCTCCTCGTCATGTCTGTGATCATATCCGGGACTCCGAACAACCTTCAGTACATCAAAACACATAAACTATAATACCGATCGTCACCGAATGTTAAGCGTGCGGACCCTATGGGTTCGAGAGCTATGTAGACATGACCGAGACATGTCTCCGGTCAATAACCAATAGTGGAACCTGGATGCTCATATTGGTTCCTACATATTCTACGAAGATCTTTCTTGATCAAACCGCATAACAACATACATTGTCCCCTTTGTCATTGGTATGTTACTTGCCCGAGATTGATCGTCGGTATCTCAATACCTAGTTCAATCTCGTTACCAGCAAGTCTCTTTACTCGTTATGTAATACTACATCCCGTAACTAACTCATTAGTCACATTGCTTGCAAGGCTTATAGTGATGTGCATTACCTAGAGGGCCCAGAGATACCTCTCCGATACACGGAGTGACAAATCCTAATCTCGATTTATGCCAACTCAACAAACACCATCGAAGACACCTATAGAGCATATTTATAGTCACCCAGTTACGTTGTGACGTTTGATAGCACACTAAGTGTTCCTTTGGTATTCGGGAGTTGCATGATCTCATAGTCATAGGAACAGGTATAAGTTATGGAGAAAGCAATAGCAACAAACTAAACGATCATCGTGCTAAGCTAACGGATGGGTCAAGTAAATCACATAATTATCTAATAATGTGATCCCGTTAATCAAATGACAACTATTGTCCATGGCGAGGAAACTTAACCATCTTCGATTAACGAGCTAGTCAAGTAGAGGCATACTAGTGACACTCTGTTTGTCTATGTATTCACACATGTACTAAGTTTCCGGTTAATACAATTCTAGCATGAATAATAAACATTTGTCATGATATAAGGAAATATAAATAACAAATTTATTATTGCCTCTAGGGCATATTTCCTTCAACATCCACCACTGCATCCCTTTCTACCCCTGAACTCAAATCAGATCCTCAGATCTGTGCAACTCCCATCTCCCCTCTCACTCCTATCACATACCAAGATTTGTATCTTGGATTTGCACTCAGTAGGTGGAAGAGATGGTCGCCGGCTCACTGCCTTGCCTGTCAATTACTCGTCTTCCGTCTCCACGAGCAGCAACAATGCTGCCGTCACCCCGGATGGATAGTAGAGGGCCAGGGCTGAGAGGTGGAAGTGAAGCGCCGCCGCTGCCGGCCATGGGGATGGACAGAAGTCAAAGGCAGGGGCGGCGGCTGGGTGCAGTCGTAGATCGAAGACTCTAGATGCTGCCGATGTGATGCAGCAGGGATTTCGTTTTAGTGTGGCAGGGATTGGGGAACGCTTTCATCGCTCTATCAAGGTTGAGTAGTTGGGCCGTGGCCTACGGAGATTTCTTGGGAGTTGACAATTTCTTCGCTACTTCGGTGTGTTTGGTTAGTCTACACATGCTGTTGGGAAACGTACCATGTAATTTCAAAAAAATTCCTACGATCACGCAAGATCTATCTAGGAGATACATAGCAAGGAGAGGGGGAGAGTGTGTCCACGTACACTCGTAGACTGAAAGCGGAAGCGCTAGGTTAACGCGGTTGATGTAGTCAAACGTCTTCGTGATCCAACCGATCAAGTACTGAACATACGACACCTCCGAGTTCAGCACACGTTCAGCTCGATGACGTCCCTCGAACTCTTGATCCGGCAAAGTGTTGAGGGGGAGTTTCATCACCAGGACGGCGTGTTAACGGTGATGGTGATGTGATCCGCGCAGGGCTTCGCCTAAGCACTACATGAATATGACCGGAGGCGTAAACCATGGAGGGAGACGACGCACACTGTTGAATAAGTTGAATTACAATTGCTTGGTGACTGAGAACATAGGTTGTTAAGTTTGAAGAGATGGCATTGTTTGAACCATAACATGTGAATTGAGTGCTACTTTATCATGATGAGTTTTATGAGAAAGAGTTGCTATCATGATGCTAGGAAAAGTGATTGAAAATATCATTGATCAAACTTATGCACTTTGCTAGCATTCACACTTCATAAATTATTTCTTTTATCATTTACCTACTCGAGGATGAGTAGGAATTAAGCTTGGGGATGCTGATACGTCTCCAATGTATCTATAATTTATGAAGTATTCATGCCATGTTTACAACAATTTTATGTGGTTTTGGTATGATTTGGATGGAACTAACCCGGACTGACGTTGTTTTTAGCAGAACTATGTGGTGTTGTTTTTTGTGTAGAAATATAAGTTCTCCAAATGCAACAAAACTTTTTGACGATTTTTTTGGAACAAAAGAGGCACTAGAAGATTTGTGGGAGGACCAGAAAGTGAAGGAGGTGAGCACAGACACATGGGCGCACCAGGAGTCCCAGGTGCACTCAGGTGGGTTGTGCCCACCTCGAGTCCCATCTTCGCGTGATTCCAACGCTGAAAAATCCTATAAATAGAGAAACCATCAGAAATAACCCTAGATCAGAAGTTCCTCCGCCGCAAGCCTCTGTAGCCACGAAAAACCAATCTAGACCCGTTCTGACACCCCGCCGGAGGGGGGAATCATCACCGGTGGCCATCTTCATCATCCCGGCGGCACCATGATGAGGAGGGAGTAGTCCACCCTCGGGGCTGAGGGTTTGTACCACTAGCTATGTGTTTAATATCTTTCTCTTGTGTTCTTGAGTTGGCAAGATCTTGATGTATCACGAGCTTTCTTAATATAGTTGGATCATATGGTGTTTCTCCCTCTCTATGTTGTTGTGATGAATTGAGCTTTCCCTTTGAGATTTCATTTTACCGGATTGAATACTTTTATGGATTTGAGAACACTTGATGTATTTCATGGTATGAGTACCCATGGTGACAATGGGGTATCATATTGATTCATTTGATGTGTGTTTTGGCACTCAACTCGCGGATTCCCGAGGTGACATTGGGGTAATCTATGCATAGGGGTTGATGCACATTCTCGTCCTTGTTTCTCCGGTAGAATTCTTGGGGCACTCTTTGAGGTTCTTTGTGTTGGATTGAGTATTATCAATCAGAAATAGTTTGATGCATATCATATAATCAACTCACGGAAACTCGTTGTGTATCTAGGTGACATCAGAGTTGGTTGCTGTGTATCATATGGTGTTATTTTAGTACGAACTCTGAGATAGATCGATCGGAAAGGATAACTTGGTGTTATTTTAGTACGAATTCTTGGATAGATCGATCAGAAAGGATAACTTTGAGGTGTTTTCATACCCTACAACCATTTTCTTCTTATGTTCTCCGCTAGATAAGAACTTTGGAGTGATTCTTCATCGTACATTGAGGGATGGTTATATGACCCAATTATATTAGCATTGTTGAGAGATTGCACTAGCAAAAGTACGAACCCTAGGCCTCATTTTCAAGCATTGGAATACCGTTTGTGCTCACTTTTGTTACTTGCTACCTTGCTGTTTTTTATTGTTCCTATTACAAAAATCAATATCTACTATCATTACTACACTTGTATCACCATCTCTTCGCCGAACTAGTGCACCTATACAATTTACCATTGTATTTGGTGTGTTGGGGACACAAAAGACTTTTTGTTATGGGTTAATTTGATAAATGCCACTCCAAATCTGGCGATTCCAAGAAATGCCACTGTAATTTCCAAACTTTGAAAAATGCCATTTCATGTCATTTCCAGTGGCATTTTTCGAAGTCTGCAGTGGCGTTTTTCAAAGTTTGCACAAATTGCAGTGGCATTTTTCAAAGTTGGGAAATTGCAGTGGCATTTTTATGAATTGTCATAATTAGAGTGGCATTTATCTAATTAACTCTTGTTTGGTTGTAGGGTTGTTTGAGAGAGACCATCTTCATCCTACACCTCCCATAGATTGATAAACCTTAGGTCACCCACATGAGGGAAAATTGCTATTGTCCTACAAAACTCTGCGCTTGGAGGCCCAACACAAGTCTAAAAGAACAAGTTGTGTAGTAGACACCACCCATCTGAATTCAATAGTTTTTGAAAGATCGAGAAGAGGGGTTTAGAGGGGGGGTAGACTCTTAACAAGTAAAAGTAGTAGTTTTTAAGATTCTTCAAGTTAAGGTTGAGTTTATCACATGTTAATGGGCACACAATACATTTTACATAAACATAGCAAGAGTATGGGTAGCGGAAAGAGTAAAGCATGCAAGTGAAATAATAAAAAGTGATGGGAATTGAAAGTGCAAACGCAATGAAGACGCGGAGAATTTTTGGCGTGGTTCTGATAGGTGGTGCTATCGTATGTCCATGTTGACGGAGACTTCAACCCACAAAGGGTAACGACAGCACGAGTCCATGGAGGGCTCCATCCACGAGGGGTCCACGAAGAAGCAACCTTATCTATCCCACCATGGCCATCGTCCATGAAGGACTTGCCTCACTCAGGTAGATCATCATGAAGTAGGCGATCTCCTTCCCTTACAAACTTCTTGGTTCAACTCCACATCATGTTGGAGGCTCCCAAGCGACACCTAACCAATCTAGGAGACACCACTCTCCAAAAGGTAATAGACAGTGTGTTTTAAGGAAATATGCCCTAGAGGCAATAATAAAGTTGTTATTTATATTTCCTTATATCATGATAAATGTTTATTATTCATGCTAGAATTGTATTAACTTGAAACTTAGTACATGTGTGAATACATAGACAAACAGAGTGTCACTAGTATGCCTCTACTTGACTAGCTCGTTAATCAAAGATGGTTAAGTTTCCTAACCATGGACAAGAGTTGTCATTTGATGAATGGGATCACATCATTAGAGAATGATGTGATTGCCTTGACCCATCTGTTAGCTTAGCACTATGATCGTTTAGTTTATTGCTATTGCTTTCTTCATAACTTATACATGTTCCTATGATTATGAGATTATGCAACTCTCGAATACTGGAGGAACACTTAGTGTGCTATCAAACGTCACAACGTAACTGGGTGATTATAAAGATGCTCTAGAGGTGTCTCTGATGGTGTTTGTTGAGTTGGCATAGATCGAGATTAGGATTTATCACTCCGATTGTCGCAGAGGTATCTCTGGGCCCTCTCGTTAATGCACATCACTATAAGCCTTGCAAGCAATGTGACTAATGAGTTAGTTACAGGATGATGCATTACGGAACGAGTAAAGAGACTTGCCGGTAACGAGATTGAACTAGGTATTGAGATACCGACGGTCAATCTCGGGCAAGTAACATACCGATGACAAAGGGAACAACGTATGTTGTTATGCGGTTTGACCGATAAAGATCTTCATAGAATATGTAGGAACCAATATGAGCATCCAAGTTCCTCTATTGGTATTGATCGGAAGTGAGTCTCGGTCATGTCTACATAGTTCTCGAACCCATAGGGTCCGCACGCTTAACGTTCGATGACGATCGTTATTATGAGTTTATGTGTTTTGATGTACAGAAAGCAGTTCGGAGTCTCGGATGTGATCACATACATGACGAGGAGTCTCGAAATGGTCGAGACATAAATATTGATATATTGGAAGGCTATGTTTGGACACCGGAATGGTTTCGTATAAATTTGGGCAATTACGAGAGTACCGGGGGTTACCGGAACCCCCCGGGGAGTCAATGGGCCTTAATGAGCCATGGTGGGAGAGAGGAGGAGGCAGCCAAGTGGTGGGCACGCCCTCCCAACCCCAATTCGAATTGGGGAGGGGTCCGGCCCCCCTTTTCTTCTCTCCTTCTCCCTCTTCCTTCTTCTCCTGCTCCAACTAGGGAAGGGGGGGGGAAACCTACTCCTACTAGGAGCAGGAATCCCCCTTGGGCGCGCCATAGAGAGGGCCGGCCCTCCCCTCCTCCACTCCTTTCTATACGGGGGAGGGGGCACCCCATAGACACACAAGTTGACATTTGTCTTAGCCGTGTGCGGTGCCCCCCACCACAGATTTCTACCTCGGTCATATCGTTGTAGTGCTTAGACGAAGCCCTGCATCGGTAACTTCATCATCACTGTCACCACACCGTCGTGCTGACGAAACTCTCCCTCGGTCTCAGCTGGATCAAGAGTACGAGGGACGTCACCGAGCTAAGCTCTTGTAGATCGCGGAGGTTCCATGCGTTCGGTACTTGATCGGTTGGATCGTGAAGACGTTCGACTACATCAACCACGTTACTTAACGCTTCCATTTTCGGTCTATGAGGTTATGTGGACACACTCTCCCCGCTCATTGCTATGCATCACCTAGATGGATCTTGCGTGTGCGTAGGGATTTTTTTTTGAAATTACTGCGTTCCCCAACAGTGGCATCCAAGCCAGGTCTATGTGTAGATGTTATATGCACGAGTAGAACACAAGGAGTTGTGGGCGATAATAGTCATACTTCTTACCAGCATGTCATACTTTGATTCAGCGGTATTGTTGGATGAAGCAGCCCAGACCGACATTACATGACCGCGTTCATGAGATTGGTTCTACCGCCGTGCTTTGCACACAGGTGGCTAGTGGGTGTCTGTTTCTCCAACTTTAGTTGAATCGAGTTTGACTACGCCCAGTCCTTGTTGAAGGTTAAAACAGCACACTTGATGAAAAATCATTGTGGTTTTGATGCGTAGGTAAGAACGGTTCTTGCTAGAAGCCCGTAGCAGCCACGTAAAAACTTGCAACAACAAAGTAGAGGACGTCTAACTTGTTTTTGCACGGTATGTTGTGATGTAAATTGTTGTATGAGATGATCATGTTTTGTTAAAGTTATCGGCAACTGGTAGGAGCCTTATGGTTATCTCTTTATTGCATAAGATGTAGGTGCCATATAATTGCTTTACTTTATCGCTATATGATAGCAATAGTTGCAAAAGCAATAGTTGGCGAGATGACCATGTGATGGCACGTTGATAAAGATCAAGATGATGGAGATCATGGTGTCATGCCGGTGACGATAGAGACCATGACGGTACTTTGGAGATGGAGATCAAAGACACAAGATTATGATGGACATATCATCTCACATATTTTGATTGCATGTGACGGTTATATTTTATGCATCTTATTTTGCTTAGTATGACGGTAGCATTATGAGATGATCCCTTACTAAAATTTCAAGGTATAAGTTGTCGACGTCCTAGGAACGGGGGTCCCCAGACTTGCCTGCCTGCGGCCCGCTGCGTGGCTGAGCCAGCAGGTCGTACGGTCCATCTTCACCAACAAGGAACCAAAGACCCTCGCGAGGGGCCATGCCTCACGAGGCGGACGACACGAGACCTCCTCTGGAGCGGCCTAGTCAGGCAGGCTCACAAGGAGCGGAGATATCAAGGCGAGGCGAACCTCATGAGGCTCTCGTGACGTGAGCCATGACGATCGACACCAGGCGGGCGCCAGCGCGCGCAGCATCCTTGTTTCCTCTTTGATGCAAAGGAAACTAGCGCAGGAGAGGAGTACCGAGGCATCAGGCAAAGGTTGCCATTTTGGTGCAACAAGACCAAGACCAGAAGGACGGCAATATGGAGGTCATCGTGGAGCCCAAGACGACGTCACCACCAGAGCCTTTCGCAGGCGCAGACCACCTTTTGTCAGGATGGCTTATAATAGATGTCCCCCTTCAAATTAGCCCGCCGTTGTTGGCTCCCTTCCCGCTCAATATTTGGGAAGAGGACCAGGGCCTCTATAAGTAGGGCTAGCCACCACCATAGAAAGGGGGGGCGAGGATGAGAGGACGGCATCTTAGATCACTCTCTCGCCCGCACAAGTTAGCCACGCATAAGAACACCTCAACCTCAGGAGGTTGTTCTTCCCCTTGTATTGTTCATCATCAGCCCAAGAGGTAATCCACCACCACCACACTGGAGTAGGGTGTTACACCACAACGGTGGCCCAAACCAGTATAAATCCCGTGTCTTTCTGTGTTGCGAGTTCGCCGAGTTTGTCCACGAGATCTTAGCGAGCTAGGGCGTAGATCGGTAGGAGGAAAAGACTTCGCGCGCACCCCAGTGTTCGAACCTTAAGGGTTTGCCGGAACCGCACATCCGACATTTGGCACGCCAGGTAGGGGTGCGCCGGAGCTTCTTCCCCGACAATCGGCTTGCAGACGCACCACGGCCGCGATGTCCGACGACCCAAGAGCTGACCCTGACCGCTTGGCAGCCTGGCCAGCCCGGTCGTCGCCGCCCGCCTACGAAGACCTCAACCCCGCACTACAGGCGGCCCGAGCACCACCCAATCCTACGGGGCGTGGGTGACGCGGCGGGGCGTCGGCTACCCTCACTCCACGGCAAGTACGATCCGCTGCCAGAGCAGCAAGCCACGCTGCGGCGACAGTGCCGCACTCACGAAGGGAGAAAGCAAACACATGGCATCACTTCCCGTAGCAAGGGAGCTGCTGTGGTGCCGACTGATGGAAAGCAATCGGGACACGCTGGTGGAGCGCGTCGCCGAGCTGCTGGACGTGACGGCCTCGGGAGCTCCACCCTTCTGCCATCAGCTTCCTCCTCAGGCCGCTACGGGTATCTTTGGCGGGTCACGCCGCCATCACGCATCGTCGAGTGCGCCAGGAGGCTTCGTCGACGCCGGCATGGCCGGCGGCGCCAGGGGCTCTACTGCCCCCGCACCGCCCACAGCAAGCATGGGCGCAAGAGTGGCCTTCCATGGCCCGAGAGGGATGCCACGATGGGCCGAGCGACATGGATTGTGGGGCACCACGGCGAGGTATTCGGGGTAATAGCCCCGGAAGCCTACGTGCCCCGCATGACGACCAGGAGTACACACCGGAGAACGACCTGAGCTCGTTCGTTGGAGAAGGTTGGGAAGAAGGAGCGCTAGGAGCCGAAGCCTTCCAGGAGCTGTCGGGTAACCACCACGGCCACGTGTGCGACGACCACTACAGGGTACCCCTAATCCCCCAGGAGCAAGCTTACGCTAACCATGAGCCGTAGGAGGAGCAGGTCACCACGGCGGCAGGCGGCCCCAACTCGACAGCCCCCTGGCAGCGGGTGGGTCGTGTTGGGGGCTGCAGGAGAGGGGTCGGGAGCCAGGCCCCTCCCCAAGGCACGCGAAACCGGAGGACACCCGGAGGTAGGCCCTCTGCCGGGGTGGCTTCAACAACCCTTCCCCCAGCAAAGGACACGTGGTCGCCGAGGGAACCGCTAGCATCCCCTTTCCCTCCTTTGTGTCGTCCTGGTGACCGGTCGGCTCAAAGGAGGTCGAGGGTGGTGCAAGGCGGGGCCCTCGTCTAGCGATATGAAGCAAGGTCGGTACCCGTGAAGAAGGCCCAGTGCCTGTGAAGCTCACCGCCTGTGACACTCTCACGTAATAATGAGTTGGGGCTGTACACGCCCCGGAGTCTCAGGAGCGCCGGAATCAGGCCCTGGGGCTCCCTCCCATGCCTAGTGGCAGCACTTAGCTCCACGCTGGTGAGAAGACTTGAAGACCCGAAGACTAGACTAGGTGCCGGACGCGGGCTTTTGCTTTGGATCTCTCTTTCTGTGGCTTTGCTTTCTGGATCTGAACTTGAGTTGAAGCTGAATTTTTATCGATGCGCGCGGGGGTGCCTTTTCTCGTTCGAGCCGTTTGTTGCCTTCTGGATCTTGTTTGGTTTGGATCTTGTTTCGCCTTTCCCTCGCGAAGCTCCTCGCGAGCCGGACCGCGCAAAGCGCATGCTTGTCAAGCACGCGCTAGCACTGCGCCTGGTGCTCACCTCTTATGCCCCCCCCCTCAAATGGGGCGATAAGCTCCGCAGGATTCTCAGGAACTCGTCGCCTCACGACCCAGCCCTAAGCTGGCGCTAACTAAGGTAAACCACGTCGGGGAGCTCACCCCCGACTTCATGAGCTCACGAGGACACATACCCACATCGCATAGGAAAGTAAAAACTGCAATTTGCTTACATGAGGGGATCCCCCTCTCAAAATGCTCTTACAAGTCTTCCAAGGGCCACGCCCGAGTTTTGCGTGCCAGATGAAACAACAGGAGAACATGGGATCAGCCAGAGATATCACTCGCTACATCACTCGCGGACGCGTCACTCGCGTCCTTTTCATCTTCGTCGGTATCGTCGCCGCCGTCGGCGACGCCCCTGTCACCGTCGTTGACCATGTCACCTTCGTCTGCGACGACCACCACCGCGTCATCCTCCGAGGTGAAGGCCCTGACCAACGCGTCGATATGGTCCTCTACCCAACGCGCCAGGTCACCCCAGACGGTCATGGGTACGGGGACAATGGCGGTGTCGAAGTTGAAGTTGGGGTCGCCATTCTGAAGGTGGTTGAAGACACAGGAGAAGGCGTGCTGAAGCAGGCCATGACTCCTCTCCTCCACAAGCTGTCGAGCTCTAGCAGATTGAGCCTCCAGGCACGTCACCACCTCGGTGAAGAAGGTCAGGTGGCTGGCGTAGTCGTTCGAGTGAGGGGCCGGGGCGTTCTCGTCGCAGATGTAACCCAGGGCGGTGTTGGCCTTGTTCCGAAGGTCTTGAAGCATAGGAGCATGCTCGCGCTCCAGCATTCGGCGTTGGAGCACTTCCTCCCTATTTTTCCGTGCGACGGCCTCGACGTCATCAACTCGTTTCTGGAGGGAAAGCAGCTCGGCGGGGGCAAAGGCCAAGTCCGCCTGCACCGTAACCAGGGTGGCGGCTATGGCCTCTGCATGCCTCTCGGCCTCATCCAACCTGGGCCTGAGGGCGGCGGCCCTGCCCGCGTCCTCCAGACCGGCGAGCTTCAGCTTCAAGTCGCACCTGCCCTCCAGATCTGTGCGAACCTCGGCCACCCGACGATTGATCTCCTCCTCGACTCCGGCTTCGCGGGCCCCGACGACATCTTCTGCTTGAGCGACTTGACACTCCCTCGTCTCCAGTCGCTCGAGCTCGAGGCTGCAATCCATGGCTTCCAGGGCCAGCGTCTCCTCGCACTACCGGACCTCCTCTTCTTCCACGGGCTTCCCCTTAGCAATGCAAGAGCGGCCCCGCGTGCCTCCACATGCTGCTCGAGGGACGCGCTCCAGGCCTGAAGCCCCCACGCGTGCTCCTTCGTAGCCTCGCGAGCTTCTTCCAAAGCTCGCGAGCGGGCCTCATTGGCAATCTTGAGGTACGCATCGGCCTTCGTGTTCTCAAGGTCGCATTGATAGCGACAAAGGTTGATGGCCACTCGCAGCTTGCGCCGCTCCTCCACCAACCGAAGACCTTCAGCCTCAAGGCGCGAGTCGACACCAGCAAGCTCTTCATCGAGGCGGCTCATCGTGCCCATCGCCTCCTGGAAGAGTTCGTGACAGACTACGCTGCGCCCCTGCTCGAGCTCGAATGCTCAACCTGCCTCGTCCTCCACCTTGGGGGCTGCGGGTGGAGCATCAAGTGGCGCGCCACCTCCCAGTTGGGGGCTGGCACCGTGCCTGACGTCAGCCCATCCTCGCGAGGAGCCCAAGCTGATCGAGGCTCGCTGTTTGAAGAGGAACCGAAGACCGAGGTCAGCCATCGACTGCTCATGAGTAGAGGAGGAGTCTTGGGCACGCCCACCAAGCTCCACGCCAGACCGCAGGCGAGGGGCGGCCAAACCACAGAGTCAGCACGTCCCGAAGGCGGGGACGCTCCTCCGACCGACCCTGCTCCAGGGGCGGCAAGCTGGCCAGGAAAGCTCAATGCCGACACAGGAGTTGATAAAGGAGGAGGCCGCCACTCGGAAGACGCAGCAGCTTCAGCAGAAGGAGCGCTGGAGGACAGGTGTCAGGATAAGAAGACCACACACAAAAAGCTAATACGTCTCAACGTATCTATAATTTTTGATTGCTCCGTGCTATATTATCTACTGTTTTGGACATTATTGGGCTTTATTATACACTTTTATATTATTTCTGGGACTAACCTATTAACCGGAGGCCCATCCCAGAATTGTTTTTTTTTTCCTATTTTAGGGTTTCGAAGAAAAGGAATATCAAACGGAGTCCAAACGGAATGAAACCTTCGGGAACGTGATTTTTGGAAAGAACAAGATCCAGGAGACTTGGAACCTATGTCAAGCAACCAACAGGAAGGCCACGAGATAGGGGAGCACGCCTACCCCCCAGGCGCGTCCTCCACCCTCGTGGGCCCCATGTTGCTCCACCGACGTACTTCTTCCTCCTATATATACCTACGTACCCCCAAACGATCAGAGACGGAGCTAAAACCCTAATTCCACCGCCGTAACTTTCTGTATCGACGAGATCCCATCCTGGGGCCTGTTCTGGAGCTTCGCCGGAGGGGGCATCGATCATGGAGGGCTTCTACATCAACACCATAGCCTCTTCGATGAAGTGTGAGTAGTTTACCTCAGATCGACGGGTCCATAGTTATTAGCTAGATGGCTTCTTCTCTCTTTTTGGATCTAAATACAAAGTTCTCCCCTCGCTTGTGGAGATCTATTCGATGTAATCTTCTTTTGCGGTGTGTTTGTTGACACCGATCAATTGTGGGTTTATGATCAAGTTTATCTATGAACAATATTTGAATCTTCTCTGAATTCTTTTATGTATGATTGTTTATATTTGCAAGTCTCTTCGAATTATCAGTTTGGTTTGGCCTATGATACGTCTCCAATGTGTTTATAATTTTTGATTGCTCCATGCTATATTATCTACTGTTTTGGACATTATTGGGCTTTATTATCCATTTTTGGGACTAACCTATTAATCGGAGGCCCAACCCAGAATTGCTGTTTTTGCCTGTTTTAGGGTTTTGAAGAAAAGGAATATCAAATGGAGTCCAAACGGAATGAAACCTTCGGAAACGTGATTTTCTCATCAGATAAGATCCAGGAGACTTGGACCCTCCGTCAAGAAAGCCACGAGGTGGTCATGAGGGTGGAGGCCCCCCCTAGGGCGCGCCTCCCTACCTCGTGGGCCCCTCGAAGCTCCACCGACGTACTTCTTCCTCCTATATATATCCACGTACCCCCAGACGATCAGGGACGGAGCCAAAAACCTAATTCCACCGCCGCAACTTTCTGTATCCATGAGATCCCATCTTGGGGCCTGTTCCAGAGCTCCACCGGAGGGGGCATCGATCACGGAGGGCTTCTACATCATCATCCAAGCCCCTCCGATGAAGTGTGAGTAGTTTACTTTTCAGACCTACGGGTCCATAGTTAGTAGCTAGATGGCTTCTTCTCTCTTTTTGGATCTCAATACAATGTTCTCCCCCTCTCTCGTGGAGATCTATTCGATGTAATCTTCTTTTTGCGGTGTGTTTGTTGAGACGATGAATTGTGGGTTTATGATCCAGTCTATCTATGAATAATATTTGAATCTTCTCTGAATTCTTTTATGTATGATTGGTTATCTTTGCAAGTCTCTTCGAATTATCAGTTTGGTTTGGCCTACTAGATTGGTTTTTTTGCCATGGGAGAAGTGCTTAGCTTTGGGTTTCGATCTTGCGGTGTCCTTTCCCAGTGACAGAAGGGCAGCAAGGCACATATTGTATCGTTGCCATCGAGGATAACAAGATGGGGTTTTTATCATATTGCATGAAACTATCCCTCTACATCATGTCATCTTGCTTAAGGCGTTACTTTGTTTTTAACTTAATACTCTAGATGCATGCTGGATAGCGGTCGATGAGTGGAGTAATATTAGTAGATGCAGAATCGTTTCGGTCTACTTGTCTCGGACGTGATACCTATGGCCACCGTAGAATAATTATGCTCTTGAGAGAAGCCACTAGTGAAACCTATGGCCCCCGGGTCTCTTTCTCAACATATCAATCTCCATCACTTTATTATTGCATTGCTTTTACTTTTTACTTTGCATCTCTATACCAAAATTACCAAAAATATTATTTATCATCTCTATCAGACCTCACTTTCGTAAGTGACCGTGAAGGGATTGACAACCCCTAAGCGCGTTGGTTGCGTTGAGCTATTGTTTTTGTGTAGGTACGAGGGACTCGCGCGTAGCCTCCTACTGGATTGATACCTTGGTTCTCAAAAACTGAGGGAAATACTTACGCTACTTTGCTGCATCATCCCTTCCTCTTCGGGGAAATCCAACGCAGTGCTCAAGAGGTAGCAAGAAGAATTTCTGGCGCCGTTGCCGGGGAATCTGCGCAAAAGTCAACACACCAAGTACCCATCGCAATCCCTATCTCCCGCATTACATTATTTTCCATTTGCCTCTCGTTTTCCTCTCCCCCACTTCAACCTTGCCGTCTTATTCGCCCTCTCTCTCTCTCTATCCTCCCTCTATTTCTCTATTTGCCTCTTTTGTCCGTTTGTTTTTTGTTTTCTCGTGTGTTGGATTGCTTGTTTGTCGCGATGGCTCAAGATAATACTAAATTGTGTGACTTCACCAATACCAACAATAATGATTTCCTTAGCACTCCGATTGCTTCTCTTACCGATGCTGAATCTTGTGAAATTAATACTGCTTTGCTGAATGTTGTCATGAAAGATCCGTTCTCCGGCCTTCCTAGTGAAGATGCTGTTACCCATCTTAATAGCTTCGTTGATTTGTGTGACAAGCAAAAGAAGAAAGATGTCGATAATGATATTGTTAAATTGAAGCTATTTCCTTTTTCGCTTAGAGATCCTGCTAAATCTTGGTTTTCATCTTTGCCTAAAAATAGTATTGATTCATGGAACAAGTGCAAAGATGCTTTTATCTCTAAGTATGTTCCTCCCGCTAAGATCATCTCTCTTAGAAAAGATATTATGAATTTTAAAGAACTTGATCATGAACATGTTGCACAAGCTTGGGAGAGAATGAAATTAATGATACGTAATTGCCCTACTCATGGTTTGAATTTGTGGATGATTATACAAATTTTTTATGCCGGATTGAATTTCGCTTCTAGAAATCTTTTAGATTCGGCCGCGGGAGGCACTTTTGTGGAAATCACTTTAGGAGATGCCACTAAACTCCTAGATAATATTATGGTTACTTATTCTCAATGGCACACTGAAGATCTACTAATAAAAAGGTGCATGCGATAGAAGAAATTAATGTTTTGAGTGGAAAGATGGATGAACTTATGAAATTATTTGCTACTAAGAGTGTCTCTTCTGATCCTAATGATATGCCCTTGTCTACTTTGATTGAGAATAATAATGAATCTATGGATGTGAATTTTGTTGGTAGGAACAATTTTGGTAACAACACGTATAGAGGAAATTTCAACCCAAGGCCTTATCCTAGTAATCCCTCTAATAATTATGGTTGTTACTACAACAATTCTTATGGAAATTATAATAAGACGCCCTCTGATTTTGAATCTAATATTAAAGAATTTATTTCTTCCTAAAATAATTTTAATGCTATGATTGAATAAAAATTGCTTAAGATTGATGATTTGGCTAGGAACGTTGATAGAATTGCTCTTGATGTTGATTCTTTGAAACTTAGATCTATTCCACCTAAGCATGATACCAATGAGTCTCTCAAAGCCATGAGAATTTCCACTGACGAGTGCAAAGAAAGAACCGCTAGGATGCGTGCTAAGAAAGATGCCTTTATAAAAGCGTGTTCTTCTAGTTCCTATGAAAATAATGATGAAGATCTAAAAGTTATTGATGTGTCCCCTATTAAATCTTTGTTTTTCAATATGAATCTTGATAATGATGGGACTGAATATGATCCACCTTTACCTAGAAGGTGTTCCAATAATTCTGAATCTTTTGATCTTGATGCTAAATTTGATAAAAGTGGGATTGAAGAAATTAAAACCCTAGATATTGCTAAACCCACTATATTGGATTTCAAGGAATTTAATTATGAAAATTTCTCTTTAATTGATTGTATTTCCTTGTTGCAATCCGTGTTAAAATCTCCCCACGCTTATAGTCAAAATAAAGCGTTTACTAAACATATCGTTGATGCCTTGATGCAATCTTATGAAGAAAAACTTGAGTTGGAAGTTTCTATCCCTAGAAAACTTTATGATGAGTGGGAACCTACTATTAAAATTAAAATTTAAAATTATGAGTTTTATGCTTTGTGTGATTTGGGTGCTAGTGTCTCTACTATTCCCAAAACTTTGTGTTATTTGCTAGATTTCCGTGATTTTGATGATTGCTCTCTAAACTTGCATCTTGCGGATTCCACTATTAAGAAACCTATGGGAATAATTAATGATGTTCTTATTGTTGCAAATAGGAATTATGTTCCCGTATATTTTATCTTTCTTGATATAAATTGCAATCCTTCTTGCCCTATTATTCTCGGTAGACCTTTCCTTAGAACGGTTGGTGCAATTATTAATATGAAGGAAGGGAATATTAGATTTCAATTTCCATTAAAAAGGGCAAGGAACACTTCCCTAGAAAGAAAATAAAATTACCATATGAATCTATCATGATAGCCACTTATGGATTGCCTACCAAAGATGGCAATACCTAGATCTATTCTTGCTTGTTATGCCTAGCTAGGGGCGTTAAACGATATCGCTTGTTGGGAGGCAACCCAATTTTATTTTTATTCCTTGATTTTTGCTCATGTTTAGTAATAAATAAATTTTGTACCCTCTGTTTCGGTTGTGTTTTTGTGTTTAATTAGTGTTTGTGCCAAGTAGAACCGTTGGGAAGACTTGGGGAAAGTCTTGTTGAACTTTCTGTAAAAAACAGAAACTTTTGCGCTCACGAGAACTGTTGTCATTTTTATTTGGAGAGTGATATTTAGTTAATTCTTTTTGGAGATGATTAATAGATAATTCCTCACGTTCAGAAATTTATTTTAGAATTTTTGGGGTTCAAGATCTTGCGCTAGCTTCAGATTACTACAGACTGTTCTGTTTTTGACAGATTGTGTTTTTCGTGTGTTGTTTGCTTATTTTGATGAATCTATGGCTAGTAAAATAGTTTATAATCCATAGAGAAGTTGGAATACAGTAGGTATAACACAAATATAAATAAGGAATGAGTTCATTACAGTACCTTGAAGTGTTCTTTTGTTTTCTTTCGCTAACGGAGCTCACGAGATTTTCTACTTTAAGTTTTGTGTTGTGAAGTTTTCAAGTTTTGGGTAAAGATTTGATGGATTATGGAACAAGAAGTGGCAAGAGACTAAGCTTGGGGATGCCCATGGCAACCCCAAGATAATCTAAGGACACCTAAAAGCCAAAGCTTGGGGATGCCCCAGAAGGCATCCCCTCTTTCGTCTACTTCTATCGGTAACTTTACCTGGAGCTATATTTTTATTCACCACATGATATGTGTTTTGCTTGGAGCATCTTTTATGATTTGAGTCTTTTCTTGTTAGTCTACCACAATCATACTTGCTGTACACACCTTTTGAGAGAGCCATACATGATTTGGAATTTGATAGAATACTCTATGTGCTTTTATATCTTTTGAGCTTTATAGTTTTGCTCTAGTGCTTCACTTATATCTTTTAGAGCACGGTGGTGGATTTGTTTTATAGAAACTATTGATCTCTCATGCTTCACTTAGATTATTTTTAGAGTCTTAATAGCATGGTAATTTGCTTAAATGCCTAATATGCTTGGTATGCAAGATTAATAATAAAACTTTCTTATGAGTGTGTTGAATACTAAGAAAAGTTTGATGCTTGATGATTGTTTTGAGATATCGAGGTAATAATATCAAAGTCATGCTAGTTGAGTAGTTGTGAAATTGAGAAATACTTGTGTTGAAGTTTGCAAGTCCGGTAGCATGCACGTATGGTAAACGTTATGCAACAAATTTGAAACATGAGGTGTTATTTGATTGTCTTCCTTATCAGTGGCGGTCGGGGACGAGCCATGGTCTTTTCCTACCAATCTATCCACCTAGGAGCATGTGCGTAGTGCCGAGGTTTTTGATGACTTGTAGATTTTTGCAATAAGTATGTGAGTTCTTTATGACTGATGTTGAGTCCATGGATTATACGCACTCTCACCCTTCCATCCATGCTAGCCTCTTCGGTACCGTGCATTGCCCTTTCTCACATTGAGAGTTGGCGGAAACTTCACTGGTGCATCCAAACCCCGTGATATGATACACTCTTTCACACATAAACCTCCTTATATCTTCCTCAAAATAGCCACCATACCTACCTATTATGGCATTTCCATAGCCGTTCCGAGATATATTGCCATGCAACTTTCCATCATTCCGTTCATCATGACACATTCATCATTGTCATATTGCTTAGCATGATCATGTAGTTGACATAGTATTTGTGGCAAAGCCACCATTCATAATTATTTCATACATGTCACTCTTAGTTCATTCCATATCCCAGTACACCGACGGAGGCATTCATATAGAGTCATCTTTGTTCTAGTATCGAGTTTTAATCATTGATTTGTAAATAAATAGAAGTGTGATGATCATCATTATTAGAGCATTTTCCCAAGTGAGGTATAAAAAAGAAAGGCCATAAAAAAGGAAGGCCCAAAAAAAAGAAAGGCCATAAAAAAAAGAGAAGGCCCAAAAAAATGAGAGAAAAAGAGAGAAGGGACAATGTCACTATCCTTTTACCACACTTGTGCTTCAAAGTAGCACCATGATCTTCATAGTAGAGAGTCTCTCATGTTATCACTTTCATATACTAGTGGGAATTTTTCATTATAGAACTTGGCTTGTATATTTCAACAATGGGCCTCCTCAAGTGCCCTAGGTCTTCGTGAGCAAGCAAGTTGGATGCACACCCACTAGTTTCTTTTGTTGAGATTTCATACATTTATAGCTCTAGTGCATCCGTTGCATGGCAATCCCTACTCCTTGCATTAACATCAATCAGTGGGCATCTCTATAGCCCATTGATTAGCCTCGTTTATGTGAGACTTTCTCCTTTTTTGTCTTCTCCACATAACCCCCTCATTATATTCTATTCCACCCATAATGCTATGTCCATGGCTCGCGCTCATATATTGCGTGAAAGTTATAGGTTTGAGATTACTAAAGTATGAAACAATTGCTTGGCTTGTCATCGGGGTTGTGCATGATGAGAGCATTCTTGTGTGAAGAAAATGAAACATGACAAAACTATATGATTTTGTAGGGATGGACTTTCTTTGGCCATGTTATTTTGAGAAGACATAATTGCTTAGTTACTATGCTTGAAGTATTATCATTTTTATGTCAATATGAACTTTTGTCTTGAATCTTTCGGATCTGAGTATTCATACCACAATTAAGAAGAATTAAATTAAAATTATGCCAAGTAGCACTCCGCATCAAAAATTCTGTTTTTATCATTTACCTACTCGAGGACGAGCAGGAATTAAGCTTGGGGATGCTTGATACGTCTCCAACGTATCTATAATTTTTGATTGCTCCATGCTATATTATCTACTGTTTTGGACATTATTGGGCTTTATTATCCACTTCTATATTATTTTTGGGACTAACCTATTAACCGGAGGCCCAGCCCAGAATTGTTGTTTTTGCCTGTTTTAGGGTTTTGAAGAAAAGGAATATCAAACGGAGTCCAAACGGAATGAAACCTTCGGAAACGTGATTTTCTCATCAGATAAGATCCAGGAGACTTGGACCCTCCGTCAAGAAAGCCATGAGGTGGTCACGAGAGTGGAGGCCCCCCTAGGGCCTCCCTGCCTCGTGGGCCCCTCGAAGATCCACCGACGTACTTCTTCCTCCTATATATATCCACGTACCCCCAGACGATCAGGGACGGAGCCAAAAACCTAATTCCACCGCCGCAACTTTCTGTATCCATGAGATCCCATCTTGGGGCCTGTTCCAGAGCTCCACCGGAGGGGGCATCGATCACGGAGGGCTTCTACATCATCATCCAAGCCCCTCCGATGAAGTGTGAGTAGTTTACTTCAGACCTACGGGTCCATAGTTAGTAGCTAGATGGCTTCTTCTCTCTTTTTGGATCTCAATACAATGTTCTCCCCCTCTCTCGTGGAGATCTATTTGATGTAATCTTCTTTTTGCGGTGTGTTTGTTGAGACCGATGAATTGTGGGTTTATGATCCAGTCTATCTATGAATAATATTTGAATCTTCTCTGATTCTTTTATGTATGATTGGTTATCTTTGCAAGTCTCTTCGAATTATCAGTTTGGTTTGGCCTACTAGATTGGTTGTTCTTGCCATGGGAGAAGTGCTTAGCTTTGGGTTCGATCTTGCGGTGTCCTTTCCCAGTGACAGAAGGGCAGCAAGGCACATATTGTATCGTTGCCATCGAGGATAACAAGATGGGGTTTTTATCATATTGCATGAAACTATCCCTCTACATCATGTCATCTTGCTTAAGGCGTTACTCTGTTTTTAACTTAATACTCTAGATGCATGCTGGATAGCGGTCGATGAGTGGAGTAATATTAGTAGATGCAGAATCGTTTTGGTCTACTTGTCTCGGACGTGATGCCTATATACATGACCATACCTAGATATTCTCATAACTATGCTCAATTCTGTCAATTGCTCAACAGTAATTTGTTCACCCACCGTAGAATACTTATGCTCTTGAGAGAAGCCACTAGTGAAACCTATGGCCCCCGGGTCTCTTTCTCATCATATCAATCTCCATCACTTTATTATTGCTTTGCTTTTACTTTGCTTTTAATTTTTACTTTGCATCTCTATACCAAAAATACCAAAAATATTATTTATCATCTCTATCAGATCTCACTTTCGTTAGTGACCGTGAAGGGATTGACAACCCCTAAGTGCGTTGGTTGCGTTGAGCTATTGTTTTTGTGTAGGTACGAGGGACTCGCGCGTAGCCTCCCACTGGATTGATACCTTGGTTCTCAAAAACTGAGGGGAAAATACTTACGCTACTTTGCTGCATCATCCCTTCCTCTTCAGGGAAATCCAACGCGGTGCTCAAGAGGTAGCAGCCTACTAGATTGATCTTTCTTGCAATGGGAGAAGTGTGTCGGATTTTGGGTTCCGGAAGACCCTTGAGGTTCAAACATTGGGGTGCGCGCGAGATCTCTCCCCTACCGATCTACGTCCAATCTCCTCGCGTCATCTAAGCTGGAAAACAACGAACAACACAAGGGACACGAGGTTTATACTGGTTCGGGCCACCGTTGTGGTGTAATACCCTACTCCAGTGTGTGGTGTGGTGGATTGCCTCAGGGGTTGATGATGAACAGTACAAGGGAAGAACAGCCTCGCGAGAGGTGTTCTTGAGCTTGTGCGATGAACTGCTAGGGTGAGTTCAGTCGCCTCTCTCTCTCTATCTGCTAGGGTTCTACCAGATATCTCCATGTCTCGAGGTTTTCTAGATGTTCTTGGGGTTTTTCTCCATGTCTCTACTCTGTGGTGGCTAGCTCTATTTATAGAGGCCCTGGGCCTCTCCCCAAATAATGAGCGGGAAGGGCGCCAACAATTGGCCATTTTGAAGGGGAACATGTAGTACAAGTTATCCTGACCAAAGGTGGTCTTCGGCTGCCAAAAGTACTGGTGATGACGCCGTCTTGGGCTCCATAGTGACCTCCGTCCTGCCGCTCTGCTGGTCTTGGTCTCATTGCACCGGAATGGCAACCTTTGCCCGATGCCTTGGCCTGTGCTTGCCCCCTTTGCAACAAAGGGGAAACAAGGACACTGCGCAGGCCGGCGCCCGCCTGGTCTCGATCGTCATGGCTTGCGTCACGGGTTCCTCGCGAGGTACCCCTACCTTGATCTCTCTGCCTCTTCACGAGCCTGCCGGATGAGGCCGCCTCTGAGGAAGCTTCCTGTTGTCTTGGCCCCTCGCGAGGGTCTTGAGCTTGAGCTTATGAAGATGGGCCGCGTTGGGCCCCCACTTGAGCCACGCCACGGGCCGCAGGCAGGCAAGTCTGGGGACGCCCGTTCCTAGAACGCCAACAGTAGCCCCCGGGCACAAGGCGCGCCCGGGCTTGGCCTAGCAGGAAAGCGACGGGGCAAGCGCAAAGGGGCAAGCGCGAAGCACAGCGGGCCCTAACAGTCTGCGGCCTTGGGCGCCGCGTGGCGATTGATTGGACGTGGGCGTCTGCGCTCCCCACGACGCCTCAGCAACTGTCCATCTGACAAAAGAGGTGCCCGGGCCAGACATACTTGCTTTGTTGTCCTTCGCCTCGCTCCAGATCCCATTTCTCGCTCTCCTCCTTCTTGCTTCTAAAATCCTCCAGATCTGTCTCAATCCTTCTCATCCGGCATGCCATGGCGTTTGTAGCGACCAGACCTCAAACAGTCTGATCTCTGTGCTCCGGTGTCATCCCTGGATCAGTAATGCTGACACCACACAGTACTCGGAGGATTTATAGCAGAGTAGCAATCACACACTTATTACATCGAGTGTCTCAAAAGATAACTTATTACAATAAATATGGCTTAAGGCCATCTAATAATGATAACAGTGGAAGGCTTGGAAGGTAAGTGAGTCCATCAACTCCAACGGCATCACTGAGTATAGAACCACGACCTAAAAACTCCTTAATCGTCGTTTGAAAAGTCTGCAACATTAACGTTGCAGCCCGAAACGGGTCAGCACATGGAATATGCTGGCAAGGTAACACATAGAGAGTAATGGAATGCAACAGCTATATTATATGCATATTTGGCTGGTGGAAAGCTCTATGGTTACAGTTTTTGCGTAAAGCCAATTTTTCCCTACTTCAAAGTAATAAATTAAATTACTATCATGGTGGTTGTTAAACATTGAGAATGGTTGACAGCATTCTCAATCCCAATTAAAGTAACATCATTAAAACCCAACAAAATTAATTTTAGAGTAACATGTTGAGATTCACATGAAAAACCAGGTACTAGATACTCAAGATGTCCATAACCGGGGACACGACTAACCATGATTAGTTTGTTACACTCTGCAGAGGTTTGCGCACTTTTCCCCACAAGACTCAATCGCCTCCGTTTGGTTTCTCGCACTACAGGGTGTTTGAGAAGATGGATGACCGAGACATAGTCTTTCAGAAGCGCTAGCACCTTACGATCGGGTAGACTGTACCACCTACATCCCCTACATCTGCTAGTCTACCACTGTAAGAGTTCGCACAACTTAGTCAACTATGCCAGAGCCCATAATGGCTTGTGGCTGCACACGGAAGTTTCTAGTATGAATAATCTCATGATCCCTTTGAGCCTGGGTGGCGGTCCAAAAGAAAAACAGGCAAGTCCTGGAAACCCCAGGTGCCTCAATCCACCCAGATGTGTGTTAGGTTGCCACCTTAGATAAACCATTAATTATCAATCTCACATCTGTCATGGATATCACTCACCCAATCCACGTCTACTAGCATAGCATGGCATAATAAGCAAACGTAGAAGTAACTCCCAAAGGTTTGATAATAAACAGGTAATAGGTACTACCTCATCTACTTCCCATCCCACAATTTAATTAGATCCTAATCATGCAATGTGTGAGGATGGATCTAATACAATAAAACTGGGTTGTAGAAAAAGGTATGATCAAAGTGTTACTTGCCTTGCTGATGATCCGCGAGACCTAGAGATTCGAAGTAACAGGCGAGGCACTCAGGGTATTCTATCGCAGACAAACAACAAGCATACAATAAGTACTCATCTAATGCACAGGTAAAATGCAAATAGAAGATCTAACCAGAAAGTTCAACTTAAGAACCCTGGTTGGCAAAAAGAATCAAATCGAACGAAGCAAAAGAAGTCAAACGGCAAAAGAAAACAACTTCGTTCTAGTAACCTGGATCTAGGGCAAATTTTACAGTAGCAAAATCATGTTTAAGATGATTATTCGGAAAGAGGGTTTCGAGACGAAACTCCAGGCGCTTGAATCGCCTGATTCCGACAAACGATCGAAAAGTTATACTAAAACGAAAATCGGATTAGAAATCGCGATTAGAAAATAACCGCGGAAAAATCCGACGAAAAAGAAAACGACGAACAGAATTTTTTTTAACGGCACGGAAAACGAGGCGGCGGCGAACCTCGGGCGGCGCGCAGCTCCGGCGAGTCAGCGGCGGCGGCGGCTAGCTAGGGTTAGGGTTAGGGTGGCTGGGCGGCTGGGCTTTCGGGCCCCGGGCGGCGGCTTATATAGCCTTGGCCGGCGGTGTCCTGGCCGAGTACGGCCCAAAGTCGGTTCCGCGTTTTTTTTAAATCCGCTCGGAAGAAAAATAAAAAGAAATACTAAATGGACCCCAAAAATCACGAAATAAATTTTCCCGGGTTCCTAAAATCAAGCCCAATAAAGTGAACATTTATCTGGGCCCAAACAACAACTTTGAAAAACACGCATTTTTCCTAAATTCAAATAAAAATACCGAAAAACTCCGAAATAAATCTTATTTGATTTTTTATTAAATCCTCAATATTTCTATATTTTGGGAAAGTCATTTTATTCCCTCTCTCATATTTTTGTAATAGAAATAATTGTTGATAAAATAAATAAAATCAAATGCTCCTGTTTACATAATTTGAGAAAACTCAAATATGTAAATAACGAAATCCCCAACTCTCTCCGTGGGTCCTTGAGTTGCTTAGGATTTTCTAGGATCAAAACCAAAAGCAAAATAAAATATGATATGCATGATGACCTAATGTATAACATTCCAAATTGAAAATTTGGGATATTACAAACCTACCCCCCTTAAGATGAATCTCGTCCTCGAGATTCGGGTTGGCTAGAAAATAGGTGAGGGTGGTCCTTGAGCAAATCTTCCTCTCGCTCCCAGGTGGCTTCATCCTCCGTGTGGCGGCTCCACTGAACTTTGCAAAACTTGATAACCTTGCTGCGAGTGACTCGGCTGGCAAACTCGAGAATCTTGACTGGTTTCTCCTCATAGGTCAAATTGTTATCCAACTGAATTGCTTCCAATGGCACTGTGTCTCTCAAAGGTATGTCAGCCATCTCTGTGGGACACTTCTTCAACTGAGAAACGTGAAACACATCATGAACTCCTGTCAATCCTTCTGGCAATTCCAACTTGTAGGCCACTTCTCCCATACGCTCCAAACTCGATATGGTCCTACAAATCGTGGCGCTAACTTCCCTTAACTCCAAAGCACTTAATCCCTCGAAGTGGGGATACTCGAAGATAAGCTCTATCTCCGACTTCGTAAACTGTCTCCTTGCGTTTAGAATCTGCGTAGCTCTTCTACCTGGACTGGGCTACCTTGAGCCTATCGCGAATCAACTTCACCTTTTGTTCAGACTCCTTAATCAAATCTGGTCCAAACAACTGGCGGTCTCCAACTTCGTCCCATGACAACGGTGTCCTGCACCTCCTTCCGTACAAAGCTTCGAAAGGGGACATCTTCAAACTGGTCTGATAGCTATTATTGTAAGAGAACTCTGCATATGGCAAATTCTCGTCCCAACTAGATCCATAATCTAGCGCACAAGCTCTCATCATATCCTCCAAAATCTGATTGACTCTCTCAGTCTGTCCATCTGTCTGCGGATGAAAAGCTGTACTAAATTCTAACCTAGTACCCAAAGTCTCATGCAACTGCTTCCAGAACTTTGAGGTAAACTGGGTTCCTCTATCTGATACGATGCTCCTCAGAACTCCATGCAAACATACGATCCTGGTCATGTATATCTTTGCCAACTTAGCACTGGTGTAAGTGGTCTTTACTGGGATGAAATGAGCTACTTTCGTCAATCGATCAACTACGACCCAAATCGAGTCATAGCCTGAACGAGTCCTTGGTAATCCCGTCATAAAATCCATGCCTAGCTTATCCCACTTCCATTAGGGTATCGGCAATGGTTGCAACAATCCTGCTGGCTTCTGATGTTCTGCCTTTACGCTCTGACATACATCACAAACTGCTACATACTCCGCAATATCCTTCTTCATTCCGGTCCACCAGAAAATATCCTTCAAATCCAAATACATCTTGGTATTTCCTGGGTGAATCGAATACGGTGAATCATGTGCCTCTTGCAGAATCAACTTTCTGATCTCCGGGTCATTGGGTATATAAACACGGTCTTCAAACCATAGGGTGTCGTGCTCATCCTCACGAAATCCTTTAGCTTTTCCTTTGCTCATTTTCTCCTTTATAGCGGCAATCTCTTTGTCAGTTTTCTGAGCTTCTCTGATTCTATCCATCAAAGTTGACTGAATTTCCAATTCTTCCACATAGCCTCTCGAAACTATTTCTAAACATAGTTCACGAAGATTTTCTGCTAACTCCTTGGGTATTACTCCCGTCATTAACGTATTGACATGGCTCTTGCGGCTTAATGCGTCAGCTACTACATTAGCCTTCCCAGGGTGTTAATGCAATCTCATATCATAATCCTTGATAAGCTCCAACCATCTCCTTTGTCTGAGATTCAACTCCTTCTGTGTGAAAATGTACTTCAAACTCTTGTGATCCGTGTACACCTCACAATGATTTCCAATGAGGAAATGTCTCCATGTCTTCAATGCATGCACTACGGCTGCTAACTCCAAATCATGCGTAGCATAATTCAATTCGTGAGGCTTCAGTTGTCGTGAAGCATACGAAACAACTCTCCCTTCCTGCATAAGCACTGCTCCAAGTCCTCGACGTAAAGCGTCGCAATACACCTCATAATCCTTGGTTTGATCTGGCAAGATCAACACTGGTGAGGTAACCAAGCGTTTCTTCAACTCCTGGAAACTTGCCTCACACTCATCAGTCCATTTGAACTTAGTATCCTTCTTCAACAACTCCGTCATAGGCTTCGCAATCTTTGAAAAAATTTCAATAAACCCCCGGTAGTATCCTGCGAGTCCAAGAAAACTCCGGATCTCTCCAACTGTTGTTGGTGCTTCCCACTTGGTCACGGTTTCAACTTTAGCGGGATCAACTGCTATACCTTCTCCAGATATAACATGTCCGAGGAATCCTACTTCCTTCAACCAAAACTCACATTTGCTAAACTTGGCATATAATTGGTGTTCTCTGAGCTTTCCAAGTACCAAACGCAAATGCTCCTTATGTTCCTCTTCATTCTTTGAATATACCAGGATATCATCAATGAACACTATGACGAACTTATCCAAAAACTCCATAAACACTTTGTTCATCATGTTCATAAAATAGGCAGGCACGTTAGTCAGTCCAAATGACATAACGGTATACTCATACAGCCCATACCTGGTGGTAAAAGCTGTCTTCGGAATATCCTGTTCTCGAATCTTCAACTGATGGTATCCTGATCGCAAATCGATCTTGGAAAACACTTTAGCTCCTTGCAATCGATCAAACAGATCATTGATCATGGGTAGCGGGTACTTGTTCTTGATTGTTACTTCATTCAATCCTCGATAGTCAACAGCCATCCTTAACGATCCATCCTTCTTCTCTACTAGAAGTACTGGTGATCCCCAAGGCGAAGAACTTGGGCGAATGTAACCTTTATCCAGTAACTCCTTAATCTGCTTCTTAATTTCCACCAAATACTTTGCTGGCATCCTATATGGTCTCTTTGATATTGGCCCAGTGCCTGGCAAAAGCTCAATCAAAAACTCAATGTCTCTATTCGGTGGCATGCCTGGCAACTCTTCGGGAAATACATCAGGAAAATCCTTTACCACTGGTACTTCCTCCTGCACAACTCCTGATAAGGAATTTACTTGTGTCCTCTTTGGTACATGCCGGGATACATACTTGATCCTTCTCCCTTCTGGTGTGGTAAGCAATATTGACTTACTAGCACACTCAATATTCCCTTCATACTTTGATAACCAATCCATGCCTAATATCACATCCAATCCTTGAGATTCCAATACTATTAGGTCTGAGGGAAAAACATAGTTACCAATCCTTAATGGTAACCGATCACACCATAGACTTGCCACATACTCTGCTCCTGGCGAGGTTACTAACATGGGTGACCTAAGGGCTTGGGTTGGTAGGTTATACTTATCCACAAATCCCCTTGATATGAATGAATGCGATGCACCAGTATCAAAAAGAACGAGTGCAGTAAATGACTTAACCAAAAACTTACCTATTACTACATCGGGCTGAGCTTCAACCTCCTCCACGTTAACGTGGTTCACCTGTCCCCTGTTGAAAGGGTTCGGCTTCTTTCCAGAGCTTCCATTGCCGTTTTGGCCTTCAGGACATTCATTTGCATAATGTCCTGGCTTCGAACACTTATAGCAAGTGATGTGGCTCAAGTCCTTCTTGGCTAGGGTTGATGGGGTGTTGCGGTTCTGTCCATTACTTCCTCCATTCCCATTACCATTCTTGGTGCCATTGTGATTGTGTGAGCTACCTACTCCATGGGTATGCTGAAAATGTCCTCCCGGTCTAGGGGTAAAACGAGGCTTCTGCTGAGCTCCTGAATTATACTTTCCTTGTCCATACTTCCTCTTGCGATTCTCAATTTGCTGCTGCTTCCCTTCAATCATAAGAGCACGATCTACCAACTCCTGGTAGTTGTTGAAGGTGGCTACCATCAACTGCATACTCAACTCATCATTCAGTCCTTTCAGGAATTTCTCCTGCTTAGCTGCATCTGTAGCAATGTCATCTGGGGCATAACGTGCTAGCTTACTAAACTCCTCCACATACTGGCCAACTGTCCGTCCTCCTTGGCGCAAGTTACGAAACTCACGCTTCTTCATGGCCATTGCTCCTGCTGAAACATGGGCAGTACGAAAGGCCTACTGAAACTGGTCCCATGTGACAGTGTCGACTGGGAAGGTGGCTGTGAAATTCTCTCACCAAGATGCTGCGGGTCCTTCTAACTGATGTGCGGCAAACTTAACCTTCTCCACATCTGTGCATCCTGCTGTGGTCAACTCCCTAGCTATCTTGCGGAGCCAATCATCTGCTACTATCGGCTCGGTGCTACTGGAAAACACCGGCGGATTCAGCCTAAGAAAACGGGCTAAGTGGTCAACAGGTGGTGGTGGTGGGTTGTTGTTGTTGTTCCCTTGGTTCTGATTCTGAACTAGCAACTGCATCAAGGTGTTCTGCTACTGGATCAACTGGGTGATCTCCGGCGGAAAGGCAAATCCGGGGTCACGTCTCGAAGGCATCTGAGGGTTTAGAAAAGATGAGATATAAGAATAGAGGGGGTCTAAAGGGAAAACACTACCCATATGCACATGAGGCAAAAGCACACAATTCACTTCAATCAATCAAACAAGGACATACAATCGATCTAGCTATCGCAAAAGTGCTCGGACTACTATATTTACATGGTGGACTACTACTACTGATGAGGTGGTCTACTAGAAATATTCTACGGTTGTAGACTCCATGATATCTGCTCCTGCTTCATCCACATAGTCATCATCGCTACTATCTTGTTCCGAGTCGGTGCCGTCAATGATGATGTAGTCTTCCGGGCTAATCTCTTTGGGTTCTTCGTCTTCATCTACTGGTGTCGGGCCTCCCATAAATATTCCAATCTTCTTGATCAGATCGTCATTCTTCTCCACCAATACTTCAATTTCTTCTTCATAATCTTCACGTGTAGCCTTGAGTTCTTCCTCTAGTTCCTTGATTCTAGTCTTAGCCTTCTTCAGATCTATCATGTCGGCGCACATCTGATTCTCCTGTCGTCGAATGTGCTGGTTTAACTCCTGAATAAAAGCTGCAATTGATCTATCTTTCCTGGTGCTGATCATCTCCCAGTGTTCATCTCGGCGCCCACAAATCTGGTAGATAGTATCCTTAAGATCCTTGCGGTATACTTCTCCAATGCGTCCCATGGCGATGTGAGCTGCCATGCTCTTTCCTAGACTCCAAGTTGGTGCATCAAAAGAAAACTCTATGGGCTCAGTGACTGGCATGAACGTCCTTCCTGGAACTTGAACTTGTATCATCCAGCGCTCTTCTTCAGGTAAAGTGGCGTTGTAGATTCCCGTGAAGCTTGGTACTCCTATGTTCAGGTATCTAGTGACTTCCTTCAAGTGGCGTCCAAAGGGTGTATCTTCATCTGGTTGTGTGAACTTGTTCCTTGCATCCGCCATCCTAAAGAGTAGAAAAGATGAGAAGTCAGAAGAGAAGAGAGTGAGTAGTGATCTAGGTCTTTTCGCTTAGTGGTCGTGTCCTACAGTCAGCGTGTGCTCTGATACCATCTCTGTAGCGACCAGACCTCAAACAGTCTGATCTCTGTGCTCCGGTGTCATCCCTGGATCAGTAATGCTGACACCATACAGTACTCGGAGGATTTATAGCAGAGTAGCAATCACACACTTATTACATCGAGTGTCTCAAAAAAGAACTTATTACAATAAATATGGCTTAAGGCCATCTAATAACGATAACAGCGGAAGGCTTGGAAGGTAAGTGAGTCCATCAACTCCAACAACATCACTGAGTATAGAACCACGACCTAAAAACTCCTTAATCGTCGTCTGAAAAGTCTGCAACATTAACGTTGCAGCCCGAAACGGGTCAGCACATGGAATATGCTGGCAAGGTAACGCATAGAGAGTAATGGAATGCAACAGCTATACTATACGCATATTTGGCTGGTGGAAAGCTCTATGGTTACAGTTTTTGCATAAAGCCAATTTTTCCCTACTTCAAAGGAATAAATTAAATTACTATCATGGTGGTTGTTAAACATTGAGAATAGTTGACAGCATTCTCAATCCCAATTAAAGTAACATCATTAAAACCCAACAAAATTAATTTTAGAGTAACATGTTGAGATTCACATGAAAATCCAGGTACTAGATACTCAAGATGTCCATAACTGGGGACACGGCTAACCATGATTAGTTTGTTACACTCTGCAGAGGTTTGCGCACTTTTCCCCACAAGACTCGATCGCCTCCGTTTGGTTTCTCGCACTACAGGGTGTTTGAGAAGATGGATGACCGAGACATAGTCTTTCAGAAGCGCTAGCACCTTACGATCGGGTAGACTGTACCACCTACATCCCCTACATCTGCTAGTCTACCACTGCAAGAGTTCGCACAACTTAGTCAACTATGCCAGAGCCCATAATGGCTTGTGGCTGCACATGGAAGTTTCTAGTATGAATAATCTCATGATCCCTTTGAGCCTGGGTGGCGGTCCAAAAGAAAAACAGGCAAGTCCTGGAAACCCCAAGGTGCCTCAATCCACCCAGATGTGTGTTAGGTTGCCACCTTAGATAAACCATTAATTATCAATCTCACATCTGTCATGGATATCACTCACCCAATCCACGTCTACTAGCATAGCATGGCATAATAAGCAAACGTAGAAGTAACTCCCAAAGGTTTGATAATAAACAGGTAATAGGTACTACCTCATCTACTTCCCATCCCACAATTTAATTAGATCATAATCATGCAATGTGTGAGGATGGATCTAATGCAATAAAACTGGGTTGTAGAAAAAGGTATGATCAAAGTGTTACTTGCCTTGCTGATGATCCGCGAAACCTAGAGATTCGAAGTAACAGGCGGCGCACTCAGGGTATTCTATCGCAGACAAACAACAAGCATACAATAAGTACTCATCTAATGCACAGGTAAAACGCAAATAGAAGATCTAACCAGAAAGTTCAACTTAAGAACCCTGGTTGGCAAAAAGAATCAAATCGAACGAAGCAAAAGAAGTCAAACGGCGAAAGAAAACAACTTCGTTCTAGTAACCTGGATCTAGGGCAAATTTTACAATAGCAAAATCATGTTTAAGATGATTATTCAGAAAGAGGGTTTCGAGACGAAACTCCAGGCGCTTGAATCGCCTGATTCCGACAAACGAGCGAAAAGTTATACTAAAACGAAAATCGGATTAGAAATCGCGATCAGAAAATAACCGCGGAAAAATCCGACGAAAAAGAAAACGACGAACAGAATTTTTTTTAAACGGCATGGAAAACGAGGCGGCTGCGAACCTCGGGCGGCGCGCAGCTCCGGCGAGTCGGCGGCGGCGGCGGCTAGCTAGGGTTAGGGTGGCTGGGCGGCTGGGCTATCGGGCCCCGGGGCGGCGGCTTATATAACCTTGGCCGGCGGTGTCCTGGCCGAGTACGGCCCAAAGTCGGTTCTGTGTTTTTTTTAAATCCGCTCGGAAGAAAAATAAAAAGAAATACTAAACGGGCTCCAAAAATCACGAAATAAATTTTCCCCGGTTCCTAAAATCAAGCCCGATAAAGTGAACATTTATCTGGGCCCAAACTACAACTTTGACAAACGCGCATTTTTCCTAAATTCAAATAAAAATACCGAAAAACTACAAAATAAATCTTATTTGATTTTTTTATTAAATCCTCAATATTTCTATATTTTGGGAAAGTCATTTTATTCCCTCTCTCATATTTTTGTAATAGAAATAATTGATGATAAAATAAATAAAATCAAATGATCCTGTTTACATAATTTGAGAAAACTCAAATATGTAAATAACGAAATCCCCAACTCTCTCCGTGGGTCCTTGAGTTGCTTAGGATTTTCTAGGATCAAAACCAAAAGCAAAATAAAATATGATATGCATGATGACCTAATGTATAACATTCCAAATTGAAAATTTGGGATGTTACAAACCTACCCCCCTTAAGATGAATCTCGCCCTCGAGATTCAGGTTGGCTAGAAGATAGGTGAGGGTGGTCCTTGAGAAAATCTTCCTCTCGCTCCCAGGTGGCTTCATCCTCTGTGTGGCGGCTCCACTGAACTTTGCAAAACTTGATAACCTTGCTGCGAGTGACTCGGCTGGCAAACTCGAGAATCTTGACTGGTTTCTCCTCATAGGTCAAATTGTTATCCAACTGAATTGCTTCCAATGGCACTGTGTCTCTCAAAGGTATGTCAGCCATCTCCGTGGGACACTTCTTCAACTGAGAAACGTGAAACACATCATGAACTCCTGTCAATCCTTCTGGCAATTCCAACTTTTAGGCCACTTCTCCCATACACTCCAAACTCGATATGGTCCTACAAATCGTGGCGCTAACTTCCCTTAACTCCAAAGCGCTTAATCCCTCGAAGTGGGGATACTCGAAGATAAGCTCTATCTCCGACTTCGTAAACTGTCTCCTTGCGTTTAGAATCTGCGTAGCTCTTCTGCCTGGACTGGGCTACCTTGAGCCTATCGCGAATCAACTTCACCTTCTGTTCAGACTCCTTAATCAAATCTGGTCCAAACAACTGGCGGTCTCCAACTTCGTCCCATGACAACGGTGTCCTGCACCTCCTTCTGTACAAAGCTTCGAAAGGGGACATCTTCAAACTGGTCTGATAGCTATTATTGTAAGAGAACTCTGCATATGGCAAATTATCATCCCAACTAGATCCATAATCTAGCGCACAAGCTCTCAGCATATCCTCCAAAATCTGATTGACTCTCTCAGTCTGTCCATCTGTCTGCGGATGAAAAGCTGTACTAAATTCTAACCTAGTACCCAAAGTCTCATGCAACTGCTTCCAGAACTTTGAGGTAAACTGGGTTCCTCTATCTGATACGATGCTCCTCGGAACTGGGTTCCTCTATCGTTTCCATTGGCGGCTTCGATGCATAGCTCGTAGAGTTGCAAGAACTCCGCAGGGTCCGCCGTGCCATCGTAGCGAGGGGGCAGGTCAGGCTTGAACTTGCCTGGCCATGTGACGCCGCGTAGCTCGGGGGTGAGGGCGCGGCAGCCTGCTGTGGCCACCGGTGCCTTTTGCTGGTACTGGGCTTGCTCCTGGGGATTACCGCACGCCGCCGCTTGGAGCAGCGCGGGGTCTTGGTGTGGAGGTGCAGGGACGCGATCTTGGCGCGCCGGCGTCGGGAGCACGTGAGCGCCTTCTTGGGGACGAGGGATCTCTTGGCAGCTCCTTTCTTGCTGCGCAGGCGCCGGGCACGGAGGGTCTCGCCCCGGGGCTGCGCGCCTTGGAGCCAGGGCGCCTCCTTGGGGAGGAGGTGGTGGAGACACCTCCTGATCCTCGCCTCCTGCGCGGAATGGAGGGCGAGGCAGCGAGAGGGACGGCAAGGGGGAGCCCCCTGCGGCGCTGACGAGCTCGGTGATGCGGGCGAGCCAGTCTTTGTAGAGGTCGTCAACGGGGCGGTAGTGCAAGAGTTCTCTTGCCAGGAGCAGCGCGGCGTGCGCGTCCGTGGGGGACGACGAAGCGGCTGGAGTCAGCGACGGTGTGGCGGTGCGGCCATCCCGTCGCATCGAAGGATGCTGGGAGGAGGCCTGCTGCTCGTTCCCCGCCGGGCCGGTGGCAGCGTTGGCGGCAGGCGACGGGGAATGACGAGGGTGTCCGTTGACGGGCGCCGTCTGGGCGACGCGGGTGGCAAGAGCAGCCCGGCGCTCGGCGCGAGCCCGACGAGCGTCAGCCATGGACACGACGGAAGATCACACCCGAATGGCGGAAGAAAGATTCCAGCGCACCCCTACCTGGCGCGCCAAATGTCAGATTTCGGGTTCCGGCAGACCCTTGAGGTTCGAACACTTGGGTGCACGCGGAGATCTCTCCCCTACCAATCTACGTCCAATCTCCTCGCGTCATCTAAGCTGGAAAACAACGAGCAACACAAGGGACACGAGGTTTATACTGGTTCGGGCCACCGTTGTGGTGTAATACCCTACTTCAGTGTGTGGTGTGGTGGATTGCCTCAGGGGCTGATGATGAACAGTACAAGGGAAGAACAGCCTCGCGAGAGGTGTTCTTGAGCTTGTGCGATGAACTGCTAGGGTGAGTTCAGTCACCTCTCTCTCTCTGCTAGGGTTCTACCAGATCTCTCCATGTCTCTACTCTGTGGTGGCTAGCTCTATTTATAGAGGCCCTGGGCCTCTCCCCAAATAATGAGCAGGAAGGGTGCCAACAATTGGCCATTTTGAAGGGGAACATGTAGTACAAGTTATCCTGACCAAAGGCGGTCTTCGGCTGCCAAAAGTACTGGTGATGACGCCGTCTTGGGCTCCACGGTGACCTCCGTCCTGCCGCTCTGCTGGTCTTGGTCTCGTTGCACCGGAATGGCAACCTTTGCCCGATGCCTTGGCCTGTGCTTGCCCCCTTTGCAACAAAGGGGAAACAAGGACACTGCGCAGGCCGGTGCCCGCCTGGCGCCCGCCTGGTCTCGATCGTCATGGCTTGCGTCACAGGTTCCTCGTGAGGTACCCCTGCCTTGATCTCTCCGCCTCCTTGCGAGCCTGCCGGATGAGGCCGCCTCTGAGGAAGCTTCCTGTCGTCCGCCCCACGAGGCTTGGCCCCTCGCGAGGGTCTTGAGCTTGAGCTTATGAAGATGGGCCGCGCTGGGCCCCCACTTGAGCCACGCCACAGGCCGCAGGCAGGCAAGTCTAGGGACCCCCGTTCCCAGAACGCTGACAGTAGCCCCCGGGCACAAGGCGCGCCCGGGCTTATCCTAGCATGAAAGCAAAGGGGCAAGCGCGAGGGGGCAAGCGCGAAGCGCCGCGGGCCCTAACAGCCTGCGGCCTTGGGCGCCGCATGGCGATTGATTGGACGTGGGCATCTGCGCTCCCCACGATGCCTCGACAACTGTCCATCTGACAAAAGAGGTGCCCGGGCCAGACATACTTGCTTTGTTCTACTTCGCCTCGCTCCAGATCCCCTTTCTCGCTCTCCTCCTTCTTGCTTCCGAAATCCTCCAGATCTGTCTCAATCCTTCTCATCCGGCATGCCATGGCGCCTCGCAAGTCCCCGGCCGAGGCCTGGTACTCGCCGGCCCTGGATTCCTCGAATCTGTCGGAGAAGAACCTCGCCCTTACCCACCTGGCGCCCGCCTGGTCTCGATCGTCATGGCTTGCGTCATGGGTTCCTCGCGAGGTACCCCTGCCTTGATCTCTCTGCCTCCTCGTGAGCCTGTCGGATGAGGCTGCCTCTGAGGAAGCTTCCTGTCATCCGCCCCGCGAGGCTTGGCCCCTCGCGAGGGTCTTGAGCTTGAGCTGATGAAGATGGGCCGCGCTGGGCCCCCACTTCAGCCACGCCGCAGGCAGGCAAGTCTGGGACCCCCGTTCCCAGAATGCCGACAAAGTGCTTAGCTTTGGGTTCAATCTTGCGGTGTCCTTTCCGAGTGGCAGTAGGGGCAGCAAGGCACGTTTTGTATTGTTGCCATCGAGGATAACAAGATGTTTTTTTATCATATTGCATGAATTTATCCCTCTACATCATGTCATCTTGCTTAAGGCGTTACTCTGTTCTTATGAACTTAATACTCTAGATGCATGCTAGATAGCGGTCGATGTGTGGAGTAATAGTAGTAGATGCAGGCAGGAGTCGGTCTACTTGTCTTCAACGTGATGCCTATATACATGATCCTACCTAGATATTCTCATAACTATGCTCAATTCTGTCAATTGCTCAACAGTAATTTGTTCACCCACCGTAAAATACCTATGCTCTTGAGAGAAGCCATTTGTAAAACCTATGCCCCCCGGGTCTATCTTCATCATATTAATCTTCCAATACTTAGTTATTTTCATTGCCTTTTATTTTACTTTGCATCTTTATCATAAAAATACCAAAAATATTATCTTATCATATCTATCAGATCTCACTCTCGTAAGTGACCGTGTAGGGATTGACAACCCCTTATAGCGTTGGTTGCGAGGATTTATTTGTTTTGTGCAGGTGTGAGGGACTCGTGCGTAGCCTCCTACTGGATTGATACCTTGGTTCTCAAAAACTGAGGGAAATACTTACGCTGCTTTGCTGCATCACCCTTTCCTCTTTAAGGGAAAACCAACACAGTGCTCAAGAGGTAGCAAGAAGGATTTCTGGTGCCGTTGCCGGGGAGGTCTACGCAAAAGTCAAACATACCAAGTACCCATCACAAACCCTTATCTCCCGCATTACATTATTTGCCATTTGCCTCTCGTTTTCCTCTCCCCCACTTCACCCTTGCCGCTTTATTCGCCCTCTCTCTTTATCCTCCCTCTCTTTCTCTATTTGCCCCTTTTTACCCGTTTCTCGTTTGCTTGTGTGTTGGATTTCTTGCTTGTCATGATGGCTCAAGATAACACTAAATTGTGTGACTTTACCAATACCAACAACAATGATTTTATTAGCACTCCGATTGCTCCTCTTATCGATGCCGAATCTTGTGAAATTAATGCTACCTTGCTGAATCTTGTCATGAAAGATCCGTTTTCCGGCCTTCCTAGTGAAGATGCCGCTACTCATCTAAACAACTTAGTTGATTTGTGTGATATGCAAAAGAAGAAAGATGTGGATAATGATATTGTTAAATTGAAGCTATTTCCTTTTTTGCTTAGAGATCATGCTAAAGCTTGGTTTTCGTCTTTGCCTAAAATTAGTATTGATTCTTGGAATAAATGCAAAGATGCTTTTATCTCTAAGTATTTTCCTCCCGCTAAGATGATCTCTCTTAGAAACGATATTATGAATTTTAAGCAACTTGATCATGAACATGTTGCACAAGCTTGGGAGAGGATGAAATTAATGATACGTAATTGCCCTACTCATGGTTTGAATTTGTGGATGATTATACAAAATTTTTATGCCAGATTGAATTTTGCTTCTAGAAATCTTTTAGATTCGGCCGTGGGAGGCACTTTTATGGAAATCACTTTAGGAGAAGCTACTAAACTCCTAGATAATATTATGGTTAATTATTCTCAATGGCACACTGAAAGATCTACTAATAAGAAAGTGCATGCGATAGAAGAAATTAATGTTTTGAGTGGAAAGATGGATGAACTTATGAAATTATTTGCTAATAAGAGTGTTTCTTCTGATCCTAATGATATTCCTTTGTCTACTTTGATTGAGAATAATAATGAATCTATGGATGTGAATTTTGTTGGTAGGAACAATTTTGGTAACAACGCGTATAGAGGAAACTTTAACCCTAGGCCTTACCCTAGCAATTCCTCTAATAATTATGGTAATTCCTACAACAATTCTTATGGAAATTATAATAAGATGCCCTCTGATTTTGAATCTAATATTAAAGAATTTATTACTTCGCAAAATAATTTCAATGCTTTGATTGAAGAAAAATTGCTTAAGATTGATGAGTTGGCTAGGAACGTTTATAGAATTTCTCTTGATGTTGATTCCTTGAAACTTAGATCTATTCCACCTAAGCATGATATCAATGAGTCTCTCAAAGCCATGAGAATTTCCATTGATGAGTGCAAACAAAGAACCGCTAGGATGCGTGCTAAGAAAGATTCCTTTATAAGAGCGTGTTCTTCTAGTTTCCACGATAATAAAGATGAAGATCTAAAAGTTATTGATGTGTCCCCTATTAAATCTTTTTTTGCAATATGAATCTTGATAATGATGGGACTGAATATGATCCACCTTTACCTAGAAGATGTTCCAAAAATTCAGAGTTTTTAGATCTTGATGCTAAATTTGATAAAAGTGGGATTGAAGAGATCAAAACTCTAGATGTTAATGAACCTACTATTTTGCATTTCAAGGAATTTAATTATAATATCTGCTCTTTGGTAGATTGTATTTCCTTGTTGCAATCCGTGCTAAATTCTCCTCATGCTTATAGCCAAAATAATGCTTTTACCAAACATATCGTTGATGCTTTGATGCAATCTTATGAAGAAAAACTTGAGTTGGAAGTTTCTATCCCTAGAAAACTTTATGATGAGTGGGAACCTACTATTAAAATTAAAATTAAAGATCATGAATGTTATGCTTTGTGTGATTTGGGTGCTAGTGTTTCCATGATCCCAAAGACTTTGGGTGCTAGTGTCTCTACTATTCCCAAAACTTTGTGTTATTTGCTAGATTTCCGTGATTTTGATGATTGCTCTCTAAACTTGCACCTTGCGGATTACACTATCAAGAAACCTATGGGAAGAATTAATGATGTTATTATTGTTGTAAATAGGAATTATGTGCCCATAGATTTTATCGTTCTTGACATAGATTGCAATCCTTCATGTCCTATTATTCTTGGTAGACCTTTCCTTAGAACGATTGGTGGAATTATTGATATGAAGGAAGGAAATATTAGATTCCAATTTCCATTAAGGAAAGGCATGGAACACTTTCCTAGAAAGGAAATTAAATTACCTTATGAACTATTATGAGAGCCACTTATGGATTGCCTACCAAAGATGGCAATACCTAGATCTATCCTTGCTTTTTATGCCTAGCTAGAGGCGTTAAACGATAGCGCTTGTTGGGAGGCAACCCAATTTTATTTTTATTCCTTGCTTTTGCTCCTGTTTAGTAATAAATAATTTATCTAGCCTATGTTTTGGTTGTGTTTTTTGTGTTTAATTAGTGTTTGTGCCAAGTAGAACCGTTGGGAAGACTTGGGGAAAGGCTTGTTAATCTTGCTGTAAAAACAGAAACTTTAGCGCTCACGAGAACTGCTGCCATTTTTATTTGGAAATTGATATTTAGTTAATTCTTTTTGAAGATGATTAATATATAAATTCCTCACGTCCAGAAATTTATTTTAGAATTTTTGGTGTTCCATATCTTCCGCTAGCTACAGATCACTACAGACTGTTCTGTTTTTGACAGATTCTGTTTTTCGTGTGTTGTTTGCTTATTTTGATGAATCTATGGCTAGTAAAATAGTTTATAAACCGTGGAAAAGTTGGAATACAGTCGGCTTAACACCAATATAAATAAAGAATGAGTTCATTACAGTACCTTGAAGTGGTCTTCTGTTTTCTTTCGCTAACGGAGCTCACGAGATTTTCTACTTTAAGTTTTGTGTTGTGAAGTTTTCAAGTTTTGGGTAAAGATTTGATGGATTATGGAACAAAGAGTGGCAAGAGCCTAATCTTGGGGATGCCCATGGCACCCCCAAGATAATCTAAGGACACCTAAAAGCAAAAGCTTGGGGATGCCCCGGAAGGCATCCCCTCTTTCGTCTACTTCTATCGGTAACTTTACTTGGAGCTATATTTTTATTCACCACATGACATGTGTTTTGCTTGGAGCGTCTTGTATGATTTGAGTATTTGCTTTTTAATTTACCACAATCATATTTGCTGTACACACCTTTTGATAGAAACACACATGATTCGGAAATTATTAGAATACTCTATGTGCTTCACTCATATCTTTTGAGTTATATAGTTTTTCTCTAGTACTTCACTTATATCTTTTAGAGCACGGTGGTGGATTTGTTTTATAGAAACTATTGATCTCTCATGCTTCACTTAGATTATTTTGAGAGTATTAAATAGCATGGTAATTTGCTTAAATAATCCTAATATGCTAGGTATACAAGATTAATAATAAAATTCTCTTATGAGTGTGTTGAATACTAAGAGAAGTTTGATGCTTGATGATTGTTTTGAGATATGGAGGTAGTGATATTAAAGTTGTGCTAGTTGAGTAGTTGTGAAATTTAGAAATACTTGTGTTGAAGTTTGCAAGTCCCGTAGCATGCACCTATGGTAAACGTTACGTAACAAATTTGAAACATGAGGTGTTATTTGATTGTCCTCCTTATGAGTGGTGGTCGGGGACGAGCGATGGTCTTTTCCTACAAATCTATCCCCCTAGGAGCATGCGCGTAGTGCTTCGTTTTTGATGACTTGTAGATTTTTGCATAAGTATGTGAGTACTTTATGACTAATGTTGAGTCCATGGATTATACGCACTCTCACCCTTCCATCATTGCTAGCCTCTTCGGTACCGTGCATTGCCCTTTCTCACATTGAGAGTAGGTGCAAACTTCGCCGGTGCATCCAAACCCCGTGATATGATACGCTCTTTCACACATAAACCTCCTTATATCTTCCTCAAAACAGCCACCATACCTACCTATTATGGCCTTTCCATAGCCATTCCGAGATATATTGCCATGCAACTTTCCACCATCTAGTTTATCATGACACGTTCATCATTGTCATATTGCTTTGCATGATCATGTAGTTGACATCGTACTTGTGGCAAAGCCACCATTCATAATTTTTCATACATGTCACACTTGATTCATTGCATATCTCGGTACACCACTGGAGGCATTCATATAGAGTCATACCTTGTTCTAGTATCGAGTTGTAAATAAATAGAAGTATGATGATCATCATTTAATAGAGCATTGTCCCAATAAAAAAAGAGAAAGGCCAAATAAAAAATGAAGGCCCCAAAAAAGGAAATAAAAAGGGACAATGCTACTATCCTTTTTCCACACTTGTGCTTCAAAGTAGCACCATGATCTTCATGATAGAGAGTCTCTTGTTTTGTCACTTTCATATACTAGTGGAAAATTTTCATTATAGAACTCTGCTTGTATATTCCAACAATGGGCCTCCTCAAGTGCCATAGGTCTTCGTGAGCAAGCAAGTTGGATGCACACCCACTAGTTTCAGCTTTCATACATTTATAGCTCTAGTGCATTCGTTGCATGGCAATCCCTACTCCTTGCATTAACTGTCGGATTTCGGGTTCCGGCAGACCCTTGAGGTTCGAACACTGGGGTGCGCGTGGAGATCTCTCCCCTACCGATCTACGTCCAATCTCCTCGCATGATCTAAGCTGGAAACAATGAACAACCCAAGGGACACGAGGTTTATACTGGTTCGGGCCACCGTTGTGGTGTAATACCCTACTCCAGTGTGTGGTGTGGTGGATTTCCTCGGAGGCTGATGATGAATGGTACAAGGGAAGAACAGCCTCGTGAGAGGTGTTCTTGAGCCACTGCGATGAACTGCTGGGGTGAGTTCTGTCGCCTCTCTCTCTCTGCTGGGGTTCTACCAGAACTCTCGCCATCCCTCTACTCTGTGGTGGCTAGCTCTATTTATAGAGGCCCTGGGCCTCTCCCCAAATAATGAGCGGGAAGGGCGCCAACAATTGGCCATTTTGAAGGGGAACATCTAGTTAAAGTTATCCTGACCAAAGGTGGTCTTCGGCTGCCAAAAGTAGTGGTAATGACGCTATTTTGGGCTCCATGGTGACCTCCGTCCTGCCGCTCTGCTGGTCTTGGTCTCGTTGCACCGGAATGGTAACCTTTGCCCGATGCCTTGGCCTGTGCTTGCCCCCTTTGCACCAAAGGGGAAACAAGGACACTACGCAGGCCGGCGCCCGCCTGGTATCGAACGTCATGGCTTGCATCACGGGCTCCTTGCGAGGTACCCCTGCCTTGATCTTTCCGCCTCCTAGCGAGCCCGCCTGACGAGGTTGCCCCTGAGGAAGCTTCCTGTCGTCCGCCCCGCGAGGCTTGGCCCCTCGCGAGGGTCTTGAGCTTGAGCTGATGAAGACGGGCCGCGCTGGGCCCCCACTTGAGCCACGCCACAGGCCGCAGGCAGGCAAGTCTGGGGACCCCCGTTCCCAGAACGTCGACAGTAGCCCCCGGGCCCAAGGCACGCCCGGGGTTGGCCTAGCAGGAAAGCGAAGGGGCAAGCGCGAAGTGCCGCGGGCCCTAACTGAAGGAAATATGCCCTGGAGGCAATAATAAAGTTATTATTTATTTCCTTATATCATGATAAAAGTTTATTATTCATGCTAGAATTGTATTAACCGGAAACATAATACATGTGTGAATACATAGACAAACAGAGTGTCACTAGTATGCCTCTACTTGACTAGCTCGTTAATCAAAGATGGTTATGTTTCCTAACCATGGACAAAGAGTTGTCATTTGATTAACGGGATCACATCATTAGTTGAATGATCTGATTGACATGACCCATTCCATTAGCTTAGCACCCGATCGTTTAGTATGTTGCTATTGCTTTCTTCATGACTTATACATGTTCCTATGACTATGAGATTATGCAACTCCCGTTTGCCGTAGGAACACTTTGTGTGCTACCAGACGTCACAACGTAACTGGGTGATTATAAAGGAGCTCTACAGGTGTCTCCAAAGGTACATGTTGGGTTGGCGTATTTCGAGATTAGGATTTGTCACTCCGATTGTCGGAGAGGTATCTCTGGGCTCTCTCGGTAATGCACATCACTTAAGCCTTGCAAGCATTGCAACTAATGAGTTAGTTGCGGGATGATGTATTATGGAACGAGTAAAGAGACTTGCCGGTAATGAGATTGAACTAGGTATGGGATACCGATGATCGAATCTCGGGCAAGTAATATACCGATGACAAAGGGAACAATGTATGTTGTTATGCGGTCTGACCGATAAAAGATCTTCATAGAATATGTAGGAGCCAATATGAGAATCCAGGTTCCGCTATTGGTTATTGACCAAAGACGTGTCTCGGTCATGTCTACATTGTTCTCGAACATGTAGGGTCCGCACGCTTAAGGTTACGATGACAGTTATATTATGAGTTTATGCATTTTGATGTACCAAAGGTTGTTCGGAGTCCCGGATGTGATCACGGACATGACGAGGAGTCTCGAAATGGTCGAGACATAAAGATTGATATATTGGAAGCCTATTTTTGGATATCGGAAGTGTTCCGGGTGAAATCGGGATTTTACCGGATTACCGGGAGGTTACCGGAACCCCCCGGGAGGTATATGGGCCTTGGTGGGCCTTAGTGGAAGAGAGGAGAGGTGGATAGAGATGAGCCGCGCGCCCCTCCCCCCCTTGGTCCGAATAGGACAAGGAGAGGGGGCCGGCCCCCCTTCCCCCTCTCTCTCCTCTTTTCCCCCCTCCGCGAATCCTATTCCAACTAGGAAAGGGGGGAGTCCTACTCCCGGAGGGAGTAGGACTCCTCCTGGCGTGCCTCTCCTGGCCGGCCGCACTCCCCCCCATTGAGCCTTTATATACGGAGGCAGGGGCACCCCCTAGGTACACAAGTTGATCCACGTGATCATATTCTTTGCCGTGTGCGGTGCCCCCTTCCACCATAGTCCTCGATAATATTGTAGCAGTGCTTAGGCGAAGCCTTGCAACGGTAGTACATCAAGGTCGTCACCACGCCGTCGTGCTGACGGAACTCTTCCCTGACACTTTGCTGGATCGGAGTCCGGGGATCGTCATCGAGATGAACGTGTGCTAGAACTCGGAGGTGTCGTAGTTTCGGTGCTTGATCGGTCGAGCCGTGGAGACATACGACTACATCAACCAAGTTAACGCTTCCGTTGTCGATCTACAAGGGTACGTAGATCACACTCTCCCCCTCTCGTTGCTATGCATCACCATCATCTTGCGTGTGCGTAGGAATTTTTTTGAAATTACTACGAAACCCAACAGTGGCATCCGAGCCTAGATTTTATGTGTTGGTGTTATATGCACGAGTAGAACACAAGTGAGTTGTGGGCGATATAAGTCATACTGCTTACCAGCATGTCATACTTTGGTTCGGCGGTATTGTTGGACGAAGCGGCCCGGACCGACATTATGCGTATGCTTACGCGAGACCGGTTCTCCCGACGTGCTTTGCACAAGGGTGGCTAGCGGGTGATAGTTTCTCCAACTTTAGTTGAACCGAGTGTGGCTATGCCCGGTCCTTGCGAAGGTTAAAAACAGCACCAACTTGACAAACTATCGTTGTGGTTTTGATGCGTAGGTAAGATTGGTTCTTGCTAAGCCCGTAGCAGCCACGTAAAATTTGCAACAACAAAGTAGAGGACGTCTAACTTGTTTTTGCAGGGCATGTTGTGATGTGATATGGTCAAGACATGATGCTAAATTTTATTGTATGAGATGATCATGTTTTGTAACCAAGTTATCGGCAACTGGCAGGAGCCATATGGTTGTCGCTTTATTGTATGCAATGGAATCGCCCTGTAATGCTTTACTTTATCACTAAGCGGTAGCGATAGTCATAGAAGCATAAGATTGGCGAGACGACAACGATGCTACGATGGAGATCAAGGTGTCGCGCTGGTGACGATGGTGATCATGACGGTGCTTCGAAGATGGAGATCACAAGCACAAGATGATGATGGCCATGTCATATCACTTATATTGATTGCATGTGATGTTTATCTTTTATGCATCTTATCTTGCTTTGATTGACGGTAGCATTTTAAGATGATCTCTCACTAATTATCAAGAAGTGTTCTCCCTGAGTATGCACCATTGCAAAAGTTCTTCGTGCTGAGACACCACGTGATGATCGGGTGTGATAGGCTCTACGTTCAAATACAACGGGTGCAAAACAGTTGCACACGCGGAATACTCAGGTTATACTTGACGAGCCAAGCATATACAGATATGGCCTCGGAACACGGATACCGAAAGGTAGAGCATGAATCATATAGTAGATATGATCAACATAGTGATGTTAACCATTGAAACTACTCCATCTCACGTGATGATCGGACATGGTTTAGTTGATATGGATCACGTGATCACTTAGAAGATTAGAGGGATGTCTATCTAAGTGGGAGTTCTTAAGTAATATGATTAATTGAACTTTAATTTATCATGAACTTAGTCCTGGTAGTATTAGCATATCTATGTTGTAGATCAATAGCTCGCGTTGTTGCTTTCATATGTTTATTTTGATATGTTCCTAGAGAAAATTGTGTTGAAAGATGTTAGTAGCAATAATGCGGATTGAATCCATGATCTGAGGTTTATCCTCATTGCTGCACAGAAGAATTATGTCCTTGATGCACCGCTAGGTGACAGACCTATTGCAGGAGCAGATGCAGACGTTATGAACGTTTGCCTAGCTCAATATGATGACTACTTGATAGTTTAAGTGCACCATGCTTAACGGCTTAGAATCGGGACTTCAAAGATGTTTTGAACGTCATGGAGCATATGAGATGTTCCAGAAGTTGAAGTTAATATTTCAAGCAAATACCCGAGTTGAGAGATATGAAGTCTCCAGCAAGTTCTATAGCTAAAAGATGGAGGAGAATCGCTCAACTAGTGAGCATGTGCTCAGATTGTCTGAGTACTACAATCGCTTGAATCAAGTGGGAGTTAATCTTCCAGATAAGATAGTGATTGACAGAATTCTCTAGTCACCATCACCAAGTTAGTAGAACTTCATGATGAACTATGATATGCAAGGGATAACGGAAACGATTCCCAAGCTCTTCGTAATGCGGAAATTGACGAAGGTAGAAATCGAGAAAAACATCAAGTGTTCATGGTAGACAAGACCACAAGTTTCAAGAAAAGGGCAGAGGGAAGAAGGGGAACTTCAAGAAGAACAGCAAGCAAGTTGCTACTCAAGTGAAGAAGCCCAAGTCTGGTCCTAAGCCTAAGACTAAGTGTTTCTACTGCAAAGGGACTGGTCACTGGAAGCGGAACTACCCCAAGTGATTGGCGGATAAGAAGGATGGCAAAGTGAACAAAGGTATATTGGATATACATGTTATTGATGTGTGCTTTACTAGTGTTTATAGCAACCCCTCGGTATTTGATACTGGTTCAGTTGCTAAGAGTAGTAACTCGAAACAGGAGTTGCAGAATAAACAGAGACTAGTTAAGGGTGAAGTGACGATGTGTGTTGGAAGTAGTTCCAAGATTGATATGATCATCATCACACACTCTCCTATACTTTCGGGATTAGTGTTGAACCTAAATAAGTGTTATTTGGTTTTTGCGCTGAGCATGAATATGATTTGATCATGTTTATTGCAATACGGTTATTCATTAAAATCAGAGAATAATTGTTGTTCTGTTTACATGAATAAAACCTTCGATGGTCATACACCCAATGAAAAAAGTTCATTGGATCTCGATCATAGTGATACACATATTCATAATATTGAAACCAAAAGATGCAAAGTTAATAATGATAGCGCAACTTATTTGTGACTCTGCCGTTTAGGTCATATTGGAGTAAAGCGCATGAAGAAACTCCATGCTAATGGGCTTTTGGAATCACTTGATTATGAATCACTTGATGCTTGCGAACTATGCCTTATGGGCAAGATGACTAAAACGCCGTTCTCCGGAACAATGAAGCAAGCAACAGATTTGTTGGAAATCATACATACTGATGTATGTGGTCCGATGAATATTAAGGCTTGCAGCAGGTATCATTATTTTCTGACCTTCGCAGATGATTTGAGCAGATATGGGGATATCTACCTGATGAAACATAAGTCTAAAACATTTGAACAGTTCAAAGAATTTCAGAGTGAAGTGGAAAATCATCGTGACAAGAAGATAAGGTTTCCACGATCTGATCGCGGAGACGAATATTTGAGGTACGAGTTTGGTCTTCAATTAAAACAAAGTGGAATAGTTTCACAAATTCATGCCACCTGGAATACCACAGCATAATGGTGTGTCCGAACATCACAACCGTACTTTATTGGATATAGTACAATCTATGATGTTTCTTACCGATTTACCACTATCGATTTGGGGTCATGCATTAGAGACAGCTGCATTCACGTTAAATAGGGCACCATCAAAATCCGTTGAGACGACGCCTTATGAACTGTGGTTTGGCAAGAAACCAAAGTTGTCGTTTCTTAAAGTTTGGGGTTGCGATGCTTATATGAAAAAGTTTCATCCTAATAAGCTCAAACCCAAATCAGAGAAATATGTCTTCATAGGATACCCAAAGGAGATAGTTGGGTACACCTTCTATCACAGATCCAAAGGCAAGACATTCGTTGCTAAGAATGGATCCTTTCTAGAGAAGGAGTTTCTCTTGAAAGAAGTGAGTGGGAAGAAAGTAGAACTTGATGAGATAACTGTACCTGCTCCATAATTGGAAAGTAGTTCATCACAGAAATCTGTTCCTGTGACTCCTGCACCAATTAGTGAGGAAGATAATGATGATGATCATGTAACTTCGGATCAAGTTACTACCAAACCTCGTAGGTCAACCAGAGTGAGATCCGCACCAGAGTGGTACGGTAATCCTATTCTGGAGGTCATGTTACTTGACCATGACGAACCTACGAACTATGAGGAAGCGGTGATGAGCCCTGATTCTGATAAATGGCTTGATGCCATGAAATCTGAGATAGGATCCATGTATGAGAACAAAGTGTGGACTTTGGTGGACTTGCCCGATGATTGGCAAGCCATTGATAATAAATGGATCTTCAAGAGGAAGACGGACACTCATAGTAGTGTTACTATCTACAAAGCTAGAATTGTCGCAGAAGTTTTCAACAAGTTCAAGGTGTTGACTACGATGAGAGTTTCTCACTCGTATCTATGCTTAAGTCTGTCCGAATCATGTTAGAAATTGCCGCATTTTATGAAATCTGGCAAATGGATAAACAAAACTGCATTCCTTAATGGATTTATTAAAGAAGAGTTGTATGTGATGCAACAAGAAGGTTTTGTCAATCCTAAAGGTGCTAACAAAATATGCAAGCTCCAGCGATCCATTTATGGACTGGTGCAAGCATCTCGGAGTTGGAATATACGCTTTGATAAGTTGATCAAAGCATATAGTTTTATACAAACTTGCGGTGAAGCCTGTATTTACTAGAAAGTGAGTGGGAGCACTACAACATTTCTGATAAGTATATGTGAATGACATATTGTTGATCAGAGATAATGTAGAATTATTATGCAAAGCATAAAGGAGTGTTTGAAAGGAGTTTTTCAAAGAAAGACCTCGGTGAAGCTGCTTACATATTGAGCATCAAGATCTATAGAGATAGATCAAGACGCTTGATAAGTTTTTTCAATAAGTACAAACCTTGACAAGATTTTGATGTAGTTCAAAATGGAACAGTCATAGAAAGGGTTCTTACCTGTGTTACAAGGTATGAAATTGAGTAAGACTCAAAGCCCGACCACGGCAGAAGATAGAAAGAGAATGAAAGTCATTCCCTATGCCTCAGCCATAGGTTCTATAAAGTATGCCATGCTGTGTAACAGATCTATTGTATACCCTACACTAATTTTGGCAAGGGAGTACAATAGTGATCTAGGAGTAGCTCACTGGACAGCGGTCAAAATTATCCTTAGTAGAATAAGGATATGTTTCTCGATTATGGAGGTGACAAAAGGTTCGTCGTAAAGAGTTACATCGATGCAAGTTTTGACACTGATCTAGATAACTTTAAGTCTCAATCTGGATACATATTGAAAGTGGGAGCAATTAGCTAGAGTAGCTCCGTGCAGAGCATTGTTGACATAGATATTTGCAAAATACATAAGGATCTGAATATGGCAGACCCGTTGACTAAAATTCTCTCACAAGCAAAACATGATCACACCTTAGTACTCTTTGGGTGTTAATCACATAGCGATGTGAACTAGATTACTGAATCTAGTAAACCCTTTGGGTGTTGGTCACATGGCGATGTGAACTATGGGTGTTAATCACATGATGATGTGAACTATCGATGTTAATCACATGGTGATGTGATCTAGATTATTGACTCTAGTGCAAGTGGGAGACTGAAGGAAATATGCCCTAGAGGCAATAATAAAGTTATTATTTATTTCCTTATATCATGATAAAAGTTTATTATTCATGCTAGAATTGTATTAACCAGAAACACAATACATGTGTGAATACATAGACAAACAGAGTGTCACTAGTATGCCTCTACTTGACTAGCTCGTTAATCAAAGATGGTTATGTTACCTAACCATGGACAAAGAGTTTTCATTTGATTAACGGGATCACATCATTAGTTGAATGATCTGATTGACATGACCCATTCCATTAGCTTAGCACCCGATCGTTTAGTATGTTGCTATTGCTTTCTTCGTGACTTATACATGTTCCTATGACTATGAGATTATGCAACTCCCGTTTGCCGGAGGAACACTTTGTGTGCTACCAAATGTCACAACATAACTGGGTGATTATAAAGGAGCTCTATAGGTGTCTCCAAAGGTACATGTTGGGTTGGCGTATTTCGAGATTAGGATTTGTCACTCCGATTGTCGGAGAGGTATCTCTGGGCCCTCTCGGTAATGCACATCACTTAAGCCTTGCAAGCATTGCAACTAATGAGTTAGTTGCGGGATGATATATTACGGAACGAGTAAAGAGACTTGCCGGTAAAGAGATTGAACTAGGTATGGGATACCGACGATCAAATCTCGGGCAAGTAACATACCGATGACAAAGGGAACAACGTATGTTGTTATGCGGTCTGACCGATAAAAGATCTTCGTAGAATATGTAGGAGCCAATATGAGCATCCAGGTTCCGCTATTGGTTATTGACCGGAGACGTGTCTCGGTCATGTCTACATTGTTCTTGAACCCGCAGGGTCCGCACGCTTAAGGTTACGATGACAATTATATTATGAGTTTATGCATTTTGATGTACCGAAGGTTGTTCAGAGTCCCGGATGTGATCACGGACATGACGAGGAGTCTCGAAATGGTCAATACATAAAGATTGATATATTGGAAGCCTATGTTTGGATATCGGAAGTGTTCCGGGTGAAATCAGGATTTTACCGGATTACCGGGAGGTTACTGGAACCCCCCGGGAGGTATATGGGCCTTGGTGGGCCTTAGTGGAAGAGAGGAGAGGTGGATAGAGATGAGCCGCGCGCCCCTCCCCCCCTTGGTCCGAATAGGACAAGGAGAGGGGGCCGGCCCCCCTTCCCCCTCTCTCTCCTCTTTTCCCCCCTCCGCGAAACCTATTCCAACTAGGAAAGGGGGGGAGTCCTACTCCCGGAGGGAGTAGGACTCCTCCTGGCGCGCCTCTCCTGGCCGGCCGCACTCCCCCCCTTGAGCCTTTATATACGGAGGCGGGGGCACCCCCTAGGGACACAAGTTGATCCAGTGATCATATTCTTAGCCGTGTGCGGTGCCCCCTTCCACCATAGTCCTCGATAATATTGTAGCAGTGCTTAGGTGAAGCCCTGCAACGGTAGTACATCAAGGTCGTCACCACGCCGTCGTGCTGACGGAACTCTTCCCTGACACTTTGCTGGATCGGAGTCCGTGGATGGTCATCGAGCTGAACGTGTGCTAGAACTCGGAGGTGTCGTAGTTTCGGTGCTTGATCGGTCGAGCCGTGGAGACGTACGACTACATCAACCAAGTTAACGCTTCCGTTGTCGATCTACAAGGGTACGTAGATCACACTCTCCCCCTCTCGTTGCTGTGCATCACCATGATCTTGCTTGTGTGTAGGAATTTTTTTGAAATTACTACGAAACCCAACACTAACAGCCTACGGCCTTGGGCGCCGCGTGGCGATTGATTGGACGTGGGCGACTGCGCTTCCCCACAATGCCTCGATGACCACACGACTTGGTAAGTCCCTGCATGCAGAGAAACCGATCATGATTACCTGTGATTGTGGTGCTCGACGGTTGGCCTCCTCTGGCCATAAGTACGGGGCCGCGCGAGCCCCTTCATCCCGTCCCTTCTTGCTGCTCCTTTTCTTCTTCTTGGCTACTCGCCGTCCCCATGGCCCCAAAGAGTTTCTCGGCCGCGGAGAAAGGAAAGGCCCCCTAGGCAGGGCCTGACTCCCCCCCGACCAAGCTCGGCCGAGGCCGCCCTCGTAAGTATACCACGGTCCCCGTGGTGGCCTCCCGCGGCCATGGAGCGGTTCCCTGCGCGGTGGTGAGCGCCCGGTCACCGGCGGGGGGCACGCCGTGGGTGTGCGCCCCCCTAGGCCATGCTTTCGCTCTGCGGAGGTGCTGCCGGAGTTCGTTGTGTGGTCAGCGGACCCATCTAGCACTTGGCTCCAGCTCCCCCGTTTCTTCGTAGATGAACTGCCGGCCAGCGCTCGGTGCGGCTTCTGGCTCCAAGAAGACGACTGCTGCAGCAGGGCCTCCTGGGCTTCGCTGGAGGTCTTTGTTTATGGGAATGGGGCTCTGACACGCGGCTGGCAAACATTTTCCCGCGCGCGCGGCCTGGGCCGGTGGTGCACCCTGTACTTCAAGTTTGATGGCGACGCCACCCTCTATGTGAGGGTGTTCGAGGAAGATGGTTGCCGTGCCGGGTGCTGCCCTGAAGACGACAACCACAGCCGCCTGCCCAGCCCCGGCACTGACCAGGATGAAGATGGCGACTGGCGTACAGGCGGAGGTGCTCGGGGTTCGCTAAGCTTCGGTGACCCTCTCTCAGGCAGCAGCTCCTCTAGCGGTGGCCGCGACCAGCCCCCGCGCCGTCGCGCCCGCCTGGGTGAAGGTAGCGGGTCAGCCCGCCGTTGCGCCCCACTGAAGAGAGAGGAGGGATCCACCTGAGCCCCAGGAGCAGCTCGAGCCTTCGTTGTGGGTTGGCGCAGGACGAATCGCGCCCATTTTGTTTTCTTTATTACCCTGTGCAAAAACAGAAAGTAATGTAGGGCCCCGCGGGGGTGTGTTAGAACTACTGTTGTTTAACCATCGCGCTGTTTCTGCTTTTTCTGCGCTGTGTTTCCGCGCCGCGCACCCATGTGCGGGAACTATTTTAGCTTGGTGGGGCTTGGCGCGGTCCTCTCCTCCCGAGGCCGTGGCCTCCTCGTGCGCTTCGTGCCCTGCAAGGATTAGTAGGAGGGGTAACTTACGGTCTTGGTTGTGGGGGTGATCAGCCCAGGTCCTGCGCTCGTGTCGCGATGCCCATGGGGCATGGACTGGGAGGGGTGCTCCCGCAGAGGACTCGGATAGGAAAGCTCCAAACGATCGGGGCAGAAAACACTCGCGAGGGCGCCTGCGAACCTCCCTCATGATACTTGTGCGAGAGAAAACGAGGCAAGCGAGCGAGAAAGACAAAGAGTCACAAGCCAGGAACGTCAGCAACTCCAATAAAACTTCAAACGGGAATAAACAAGCCAACTGCAGAAAGCAAATGGGAAAGCCGCGTCCGGCACCTATTCTAGTCTTCGACGTCTTCTCACCAGCGTGGAGCTAAGTGCTGCCACTGGGCGTGGGCGGGAGCCCCCGAGGCCCGAGGGCGGCACTCCGGAGACTCCGAGGCATGTACAGCCCCACTCATTATTATGTGAGAGTGTCTCGGGCGGCGAGCTTCACAGGCATTCGCCTTCTTCACAGGCACCGGTCCTTTCCCAAAACGTAGCAGCTTCACAGGCACCGGGCCTTTCCCAAAACATAGCAGCTTCACAGGCATTCGCCTTCTTCACAGGCACCGGGCCTTTCCCAAAATGCAGCAGCTTCACAGGCATTCGCCTTCTTCACAAGCACCGGGCCTTTCCCATAACGCAGCAGCTGCACAGGCATTCGCCTTCTTCACAGGCACCGGGCCTTTCCTAGGCGCTAGGCCTCGCTCAGGGATAGAACCTCCGGAGATGTTGAATGTTCCACGCGTTATGGATGGGTACCCCCTCTGTGGTCTCCAACCGCGCGGAGCCAGGCCTGGAGACATGAACAACCTTGAATGGGCCCTCCCACATGGGAGAGAGCTTGTGCAGCCCCTCCCTGGAGAGAACCCGTCTGAGCACGAGATCCCCTACCTCAAAAGTTCTGGGATGGATGTTGTGGCAGTGGTATCGTCGCAGCGCCTGTTGATACCTTGCCGCTCGCAGCGCGGCTTCTCGACAGTGTTCCTCCCCCAGCACAAGATCCATCCCCCGCATGGGCGTCCTGCTACGTATCGTCGAACGCCAGGACCCGTGCGGAGCGACGCCTGACCTCGTGAGGGAGAACAGCCTCTGCTCCGTAGACGAGGAAGAACGGGGTCTCGCCAGTCGGCTTGGTCGCAGTTGTGTGGATTGACCACAGCATGGACTGGAGCTCATCGTACCAGCCCCTGCCGCAGGCCTCCAGCTTCTTCTTGAAGGTCCTGACTTTGAGGCCCCTCGGGACCTCCGCGATGGCCCGCTCGGCCTGGCCGTTGCTCCGGGGGTGTGCTACCGAAGCGTAGCATTCTGCGTTCCAACGTTAGCACAGTACGTTTTGAAGAGATTACTGGTGAATTGCGAACCGTTGTCGGTGATGATGCGGTTGGGCACCCCAAATCGGCTCATGAGGCCCTTGATGAATTTGACTGCAGAGCCTACCGGGATTGTGCGGACGGCTTCCTCCTCAGCCCACTTGGTGAATTTGTCCACGGCGACGTAGAGGTAGCGACAGCCCCCTGGTGCTCGAGGAAACGGGCCCAGAATGTCCAGCCCCCAAACTACGAACGGCCATGAGAGGGGTATAGTCTGTAGACCCCCCCACAGGCTGATGGATCTGCTTAGCGTGAATCGGGCAGGCCTCGCAAGCCTTCACAAGCTCAACGGCGTCGTTGAGCGTCGTGGGCCAGTAGAATCCACTATGGAATGCCTTGCCGATGAGGGTCCGTGACGACGAGTGGTGCCCGCAGTCTCTGCTGTGTATGTCCGCCATTAGCTCTTTCCATTGCTCTCGGGAGATGCAACGTAGGGGCATGTCATTTGGTCGCTTCCTGTAGAGCTCTCCATCCCTCATGCAATAAGTCGTGGCCTGCCGCGCCACACGCTCCGCTTCCTCCTCATTCTCTGGCAGAGTCCCTTGCATCAGGTTGTTCTTGAGCAACGGGATCCAACACCCTTCCTGAGGCTCTAACGCCAGGAGCAGGCGCGCCCCTGAGGCTGGGCCGCAGACCGGGGCTCCTGAGGCAGGCAGCTGAGGGAGCTCCTCCCTTGGTTGCGTCGTGCTCGACAGTGGCAGCACCGCTGAGGGTTTGAAGAGCCGCTCCTCGAAGATGCCAGGCTCCTGAGGCAGCCGCCTGGACGCCCTCTTGGCAATGTCATCGGCCTCCTGATTGGTGTCGCGAGGCACATGCTGCAACTCCAGCCCCCAGAACCGTTTCTCCATCTTGCGAACCTCAGTGAGGTAGGCTTCCATGTGCTCGTCCTTTGGCTTGTATATCTTGTTGGAGAAGTTGACGAGGAGCTGCGAATCGCCCTTGATGACGAGGCGCTTTACCCCTAAAGCAATTGCGGCCTTCAAGCCTGCTATTAGGCCTTCGTACTCTGCTATGTTGTTGGAGACCTTTTCTCCGTGCTGGAAGCAGAGTTGTATGACGTAATAGAGTTTGTCCTGGGTAGGGGACACAAGCACTGCGCCAGCTCCCGCACCGTGTCGGGAGAATGCCCATTGAAATACATGACCCAGCCGTCCGGTGCTTCACTTCCCGGGGAAAGTGATCGGTCTTCGCCTGCTTCGAGACCCGGCGCTTCTGCCCATTCTGCCACGAAATCCGCAAGTGCGGCTCCCTTGATGACTTTGGTCGTACTGAATTCTAGCTGAAATGCCTGTAGCTCAATGTTCCACTCAGCGACCCTCCCAGCTGAGTTGGGGCTCCTAAGTACTCTTTCCAAGGGGTATGCTGAGATGACTCTGATGGGATGGCCTTGTAAGTAGTGGCACAGCTTGCGTGAGGCCACTAGTAGCGCAAGGAGGAGTTTCTGAGGCATGGGGTACCGTGCCCTTGCATCCCATAGCACCATGCTAACGAAGTACACTGGATGCTCGACGAGGTTGAGGGTGCTGGCGCAGCTTGCGTCCTCCAGTGGTTGAGGCGTCTCTTCAGACGACGGAGCCCCCAGCGCTAGGTCGCCTGAAGAGGCCTCTCCTGCTCCGGGCGCGTTCTCCTGCTGCGGCTGTTACTTTCCGGCTGCGGTTGCGGCCTTTGCGAGGCCCTCCTGGCTCTGCTTTGCTTCAGTTCGGACAATTGATGCGGCCTTGGCACAACGCTCCTCCCTGACCGCCACCAGGGCCGCGCTAGCGGAGTAGGGGGTGGCCGCGAGGTAGAGCACCAGGGGCTCCCGAGGACGCGGAGCTACCATCACTGGTGGGCTGGTAAGGTACCTCTTGAGGTCTTGGAATGCCTTGTCGGCCTCTTCAGTCCATTCGAAGGGGCCCTTTTTCTTCATTAGCTTGAAGAAGGGCAGCGCTCGTTCCCCCATCTTGGAGATGAAGCGCCCCAACGCAGTTATATGCCCGGTGAGCTTCTGCATTTCTCTGAGGGTCCTTGGCGGGCTCATGTCTTCGACTGCCTTGACCTTCTCTGGGTTGGCCTCGATGCCCCTGTGGGACACGAGGAAATCCAGGAGCTTGCCTAAGGGGACTCCAAACACGCACTTCTCTGGGTTGAGCCGTAGGTCCACTTCGTTGAGGCTCGCAAAGGTTTCTTCCAGGTCCTGTATCAGGGTTCTTGCCTCACGAGACTTCACCACAATGTCATCGACGTAAGCTTCAGCATTCCTCCCGAGCTGCCGGCCTAAGGCGATGTGCATCAGCCGATGAAAGGTCGCTCCTGCGTTGCGCAACCCAAACGGCATGCATGTATAGCAGTACACTCCACACGGGGTCAGGAAAGCCATCTTCTCCACGTCTTCTACCGCCATCTTGATCAGGTGATAGCCCAAGAAGGCATCTAGGAAGCACAATAGGTCACACTATGCGGTGGAGTCGACTATCTGGTAAATGCGGGGGACCGGAAATGGATCCCGTGGGCAGGCCTTGTTGAGGTTGGTGAAGTCGACGCACATGCGCTCCTTTCCTCCCTTTTTAGGCACAATGACCGGATTAGCCAGCCAATCAGGGTAGCGGACCTCGCGGATAACTCCTGCCGCCTATAGCTTCTGGGTCTCTTGAACGATGAAAGCCTGCTTCTCAGTAGACTGCCGCCTTGCCTTCTGCTTCACGGGGCGCACATTGGGGCACACGTTGAGGTGATGCTCAATCACTTCCCTTGGGACCCCTGCTAACTAATCAGGTTCCCACGCGAACACCTTCTTGTTCGCACGCAGGAACCTAATCAGGGCCTTCTCCTGCTCGAGCTCGACTTTGGCCCATATGGTGAAGGTGGCGCTAGTGGACCCGTCCTCGTCGACTGGTACCATCATGGTTTCCGCCTTGTCTTGGGTGAATAGCTGCTTCTTTTTAGCCGGCGCAGCCCCCTTGGGCACAAGGGCGTCGATGCTAGTGGGCTATGCCACCGCGGCCTCCCTGAAAACAAGCGGGAGCACCTGCAGCGCATCCTTTTTGTCTCCTGACACGGTGAGGACGCCGCTGCTCCCAGGCATCTTCATGAGGTTGTACGCCGGGTGAGTTGCTGCCATGAACCGAGCCAAGGCCGGATAGCCGAGGATGGCATTGTAGGGAAGGCCAATGGGGGCGATGTCGAAGTCGATCAGCTCCGTGCGGAAGTTGTCGCGGGTGCCGAAGGTCACTAGGAGGCGGATCTGTCCCAAGGAGGCGGTGGAACCGGCTCCGACGCCTGAGAAAGGCCTGCTAGATTGGAGCCGCTCCAGCAGCACGTGGAGGAGGCTGAAGGCCTCCACCGAGAGCACGTTGAGGCCGGCACCACCGTCGATGAGGGTCCTGGTGACGGCCACTTGGCAGATGGTGGGGGTGCACAGCATCGGGAGCGTGCCCGAACCAATGGGGTTGAAGGGGTGGTCCTCCGAGTCAAAGGTTAGATTGGCCTCGGGCGCCACCCAGCCCGGGGGGGCTTCTCGGCCCTTGGAGGCGGTGCTGATCCGGCGGGTGAACGGCTTGACGTGATGGCTCGAGGGTGGTGCCTGGGAGCGACCCAGCAGAGCTGCGATGACGGGCGGCGCTGGTGCGGCGAAATGGGCGAGGAAGAGGTCCCGCAGCTCCTCCCAGGAGGTGACAGAGGCCGTCGGCAGGTGGAGGAGCCACGCGCGCGGGATGCCAGTGAGGGCCACGGGTAACTAGTTGGCCATCACCCGGTCATCACCCCCGGCTCTGAGGACGGCCTCCTTGTACGCCAGCAGGAAAACCATCGGGTCCGTCGCGCCATCATAGCGCGGCGGTGTCTTGGGCCTGAACTTGCGCGGCCAATGCACCTATCGCAAAGTGGGGGCCAAGGCCCGGAGCCCCCTGGCCCCAGTGTCGGCATCCGTTGCTGGAGCGGGCGGCGCATTGTCCGCCATGAGGGCGGGATGCGATGTCGGGGGAGAGCGGGTCATCGGGAGGGAGGACTCCGGCGCACCCCTACCTGGCGCGCCAAATGTCGGATTTCGGGTTCTGGCAGACCCTTGAGGTTCGAACACTGGGGTGTGCGCGGAGATCTCTCCCCTACCAATCTACGTCCAATCTCCTCGCGTGATCTAAGCTGGAAACAACGAACAACACAAGGAACACAAGGTTTGTACTAGTTCGGGCCACTGTTGTGGTGTAATACCCTACTCTAGTGTGTGGTGTGGTGGATTGCCTCGGAGGCTGATGATGAACGGTACAAGGGAAGAACAGCCTCGCGAGAGGTGTTCTTGAGATGGTGCGATGAACTGCTGGGGCGAGTTCAGTTGCCTCTCTCTCTCTGCTGGGGTTCTACCAGATCTCTCGCCGTCCCTATACTCTGTGGTGGCTAGCTCTATTTATAGAGGCCCTGGTCCTCTCCCCAAATAATGAGCGGGAAGGGCGCCAACAATTGGCCATTTTGAAGGGGAACATCTAGTACAAGTTATCCTGACCAAAGGTGGTCTTCGGCTGCCAAAAGTACTGGTGATGATGCCATTTTGGGCTCCACGGTGACCTCCGTCCTGCTGCTCTACTGGTCTTGGTCTTGTTGCACCGGAATGGTAACCTTTTCCCGATGCCTTGGCCTGTGCTTGCCCCCTTTGCACCAAAGGGGAAACAAGGACACTGCGCAGGCCGGCGCCCGCCTGTTGCCCGTCTGGTCTCGAATGTGATGGCTTGCGTCACGGGCTCCTCGCGAGGTACCCCTGCCTTGATCTCTCCGCCTCTTCGCGAGCCTGCCTGACGAGGCTGCCCCTGAGGAAGCTTCCTGTTGTCCGCCCTACGAGGCATGGCCCTTCGCGAGGGTCTTGAGCTTGAGCTGATGAAGACGGGCCGCGCTGGGCCCCCACTTGAGCCACGCCGTAGGCCGCAGGCAGGCAAGTCTGGGGACCCCCGTTCCCAGAACGCCGCCATTAACATCAATTGATGAGCATCTCCATAGCTCATTGATTAGCCTCGTTGATGTGAGACTTTCTCCTTTTTGTCTTCTCCACATAACCCCCATCATTATACTCTATTCCACCCATAGTGCTATATCCATGGCTCACGCTCATGTTTTGCGTGAAGGTTTATAAAGTTTGAGATTACTAAAGTATGAAACAATTGCTTGGCTTGTCATCGGGGTTGTGCATGATGAGAGCATTCTTGTGTGATGAAAATGGAGCATCACTAAACTATATGGTTTTGTAGGGATGAACTTTCTTTGGCCATGTTATTTTGAGAAGACATAATTGCTTAGTTAGTATGCTTGAAGTATTAATATTGCTATGTCAATATTAAACTTTTATCTTGAATCTTTCGGATCTGAATATTCATGCCACAATTAAGAATAATTACATTGAAATTATGCCTAGTAGCATTCCACATCAAAAATTCTGTTTTTATCAGTTACCTACTCGAGGACGAGCAGGAATTAAGCTTGGGGATGCTTGATACGTCTCCAACGTATCTATAATTTTTGATTGCTCCATGCTATATTATCTACTGTTTTGGACATTATTGGGCTTTATTATACACTCTTATATTATTTTTGGGACTAACCAATTAACCGGAGGCCCAGCCCAGAATTGCTGTTTTTTTGCCTATTTTAGGGTTTCGAAGAAAAGGAATATCAAGCAAAGTCCAAACGGAATGAAACCTTCGGGAACGTCATTTTTTGGAACGAACAAGATCCAGGAGACTTGGACCCTACGTCAAGCAACCAACAGGGAGGCCACGAGGTAGGGGGCGCGCCTACCCCCCAGGCACCCTCCACCCTCGTGGGCCCCCTGTTGTTCCACCGACGTACTTCTTCCTCCTATATATACCTACGTACCGCCAAACGATCAGAGATGGAGCCAAAACCCTAATTCCACTGCCGTAACTTTCTGTATCCACGAGATCCCATCTTGGGGCCTGTTCCGGAGCTCTGCCGGAGGGGCATCGATCACGGAGGGCTTCTACATCAACACCATAGCCTCTCCGATGAAGTGTGAGTAGTTTACCTCAGACCTACGGGTCCATAGTTATTAGCTAGATGGCTTCTTCTCTCTTTTTGGATCGCAATACAAAGTTCTCCCCCTCTCTTGTGGATATCTATTTGATGTAATCTTCTTTTGCAGTGTGTTTGTTGAGACTGATGAATTGTGGGTTTATGATCAAGTTTATCTATGAATAATATTTGAATCTTCTCTGAATTCTTTTATGTATGATTGGTTATATTTGCAAGTCTCTTTGAATTATCAGTTTGGTTTTTCCTACTAGATTGATCTTTCTTGCAATGGGAGAAGTGCTTAGCTTTGGGTTCAATCTTGCGGTGTCCTTTCCCAGTGACAGTAGGGGCAGCAAGGCACGTATTGTATTGTTGCCATCGAGGATAACAACATGGAGTTTTTATCATGTTGCATGAATTTATCCCTCTACATCATGTCATCTTGCTTAAGGTGTTACTCTGTTCTTATGAACTTAATACTCTAGATGCATGCTGGATAGCGGTCGATGTGTGGAGTAATAGTAGTAGATGCAGGCAGGAGTTGGTCTACTTGTCTCGGACGTGATGCCTATATACATGATCATACCTAGATATTCTCATAACTATGCTCAATTTTGTCAATTGCTCAACAGTAATTTGTTCACCCATCGTAAAATACCTATGCTCTTGAGAGAAGCCACTAGTGAAACCTATGGCCCCCGGGTCTATCTTCATCATATTAATCTTCCAATACTTAGTTATTTTCATTGCCTTTTATTTTACTTTCCATCTTTATCATAAAAATACCAAAAATATTATCTTATCATATCTATCAGATCTCACTCTCGTAAGTGACCGTGTAGGGATTGACAACCCCTTATCACGTTGGTTGCGAGGATTTATTTGTTTTGTGCAGGTGCGAGAGACTCGCGCGTAGCCTCCTACTGGATTGATACCTTGGTTCTCAAAAAATGAGGGAAATACTTACGCTACTTTGCTACATCACCCTTTCCTCTTCAAGGGAAAACCAACACAGTGCTCAAGAGGTAGCAAAAGCCACGGCGACATGATACTTACGCGTAAATAGCGATGTACTTCCGTCGCTTCAACGGCCCGAAGATATTGCTGCCGATGGGGGATCCCTTCCTCTTGTGGAGCTCCTCGAAGTCCACACAAAGGCGACCGAAGCGCTGGACGTGACGGCCGGTGCGTGGCGGAGCCGAAGAAGAACCAAGACGGATGGCCTCAGGGGAGCCCGGCTGTGGCGAATAGCCCAACTCCTCCCCATTGCGACCTCCCGAGGCTCCTGGAGCCTCAGCCACGGGAGCCGCATGCCGCATCTCCTCGGCAACCGACGCCTTAGGAGGGGGTTGCAGGCCCCCGAGGACGACGCCCCCGGATAACCACTAGGCATGTGCTCCTCAGCACCTGAGCCGCCGGCCCCCGTCGCGGCTCGCTCCCCCGCACCGTCACCTGGGGTGAGCCCGGCACCGGCGGCGAAGAAGGGGACCACGATGACGGGGTTCTCGCGGGGCCCCACCAAGCCGATTGGGCACGACCCCCACTCATCAAAGGAAGGCATGTTCGCGACAAATGTGACTTTGTTCTCGCAGAGGTACAACATGCAGCTGTTCCTGGGCATCTCGTCCAGCAGAGGGACACCTGATAGGACCGTGAGCACTGTTTGCCGCACAGCGAGAGGAAGCCCCTCCTCCTGAAACCTCATGTTGTCCTGTCTGCTGAGCAAGTCCCCCATCGGGCGAGAGTGGCGCTGAAGTGGAGCAACTCGGCGCCTGACGAACTCCCTCACCACCATGGGCGCAGTTACGCCAAGGTCCTTCAACCACCTCAGCCTGGCCCAGACAGGGGCAAGGCAGGGGCTCGTGAGCTTCAGATGACCCCAGCCGGAGTTTGGAATAGAAGGCCCCACCGGAGCTTGGAGCAGAGGGTTGAGCACGCCGGCGTCAACAAACACCCATCGCGTACGGAATTCGCTCGTGGACGAAGGGAGCTCGAAGTCGATCCCCGTGCGTGCCGTCGCAGCCACGGCTTGGAAGCCCACGCACCCTGAGCTCTGTCGGGGACCGGTGAGATGCAACGAGAAGAAGTGGCGGAGGAGTGCCACGGAGGGGGCGATGCCCACCATGGCCTCGCACACGAAGGCAAAGACGGCGAGAAGGGTCACAGCCCGAGGATCGAGGTGGAGCATGTGGATCTGATAGTGCTCGAGCACCGCATTAAAGAAGGCGGAGAAGGGAGGAATCAGGCCAGCCCAGAGGGCATCAATGAAGATCAGAACCTCGGTAACCGCCCAAGCCATGCTGGTGCGAGACGCGGGCCAAGCCGGCGTCTCCCCCCACTCGTTGAAACTGGAGGCAAGCATGGGGCACACCTTGTCCATGGCCTCATCGTTGAGCACCCGAGGCATCAGGCAAAGGTTGCCATTTTGGTGCAACAAGACCAAGACCAGAAGAACGACAAGACGGAGGTCATCGTGGAGCCCAAGACGGCGTCACCACCAGAGCCTTTCGCAGGCGCAGACCACCTTTTGTCAGGATGGCTTATACTAGCTGTCCCCCTTCAAATTAGCCCGCCGTTGTTGGCTCCCTTCGACCTCAGCACATCCCTGAGCGCATCCCTTCATCTCCGGCCGCCTTGGATCCCCATCGCCGCACCGTCGACCTCAGCGCATCCCTGAGCTCGCTTACGACATCTACGGTCTCCCCGTGAGCTCTACTTCGTTCTCTCCTCCTCCCCATGCTCGTTTGCCCCGCCTAGCTAGGTCAGCTGCCGCGCCCGAGACCTCATCGCCACCGGCCATGGCACCACCATGGCCAGAGCCCGAGCCAACCGCCCCCGAGCACCCAGCCATGCTCCTGGTGCCACGACGGTGCCGCCGAGCCCCTCGGGTGGCCTCCCCGTGCCCCACAGCCCGCTACTGCCCATAGCCATGCTCCGGCCGCCGCCCCGAGCTCCGCTCCGGCGAGCTCCGCCGCCCCCGCAGCCTCCCGTCTGCTCCCCTGGATGCGCGCGAGCACCAGCTCCTCGAGGATTGTCTCCGCGGCCCATTTGGTCGCCGGAGACGCATTCCCGAGCCCCTCCGCCGCGTTCGGCCTCGCCGGCGGCTAAACGCCGGTGGGGTTTGACCTTTGACCACACCGGCCCGTCAGGTGGGCCCCATGGGTCAGGTGATTAGCTTAAGGCTAATCACCATCTAACTAAACCCCTGATAAACTGACCAGTGGGCCCCAGCGCCACTTACCCTGCTTTAGGATTAGTTAAACCCCATGTTAACTAACTGTGACACTGACATGTGGACCCCACACGTCAGGTTTGACCTGGTCGGCCACGGCTGACTCGCTGACGTCATGCCACCGTCATGCTGACGCAATATATCATTTTCTGGTTTATAAATAAATTAGGAAATTCCATAAAATGATATAAACTTCAAAAATTCATAGAAATTCAACCGTAGCTCAGATTGAAATAAGTTATATATGAAAAATGATCAGAAAAATTCAATCTATCCATATGTACCATTTTCATGCATGAAAAACCAACCTATACATGCAGTATATATGAAAACACACTTATGGCATTTAAAGGGACTTAAATTAGAGTTGCATTTGAACCTTTGGTTCAAATGGACCTCTTCCAAGTTGAATGCTAAATGCATTAGCTCAAACAACATCACATCTACATGCCATGTTCATGCATCATATTGTTGCATATGATTGTGTATTGATTGTCGACACCATTCCTTCTCGATAGGTCTTGCTCCGGAGAGTGCTCCAGAGTACCTGTCTGCGGAGCAGTGCCCCCCCGTTGATCTACCAGGCAAGCAAACCCCCTTGTTCATTCCGATACAATCCTACTCTCGCTCTTGCTCTCAGTTATTGCGTTAGGACAACAACGTTTCAACTGCTACTTTGTGTTGCGGTAGTTGAACCCATTCCTCTGCATGACCTGTCATTGCCACAGTAACTAGTTGAAACCCACTAGCATGTGTAGGAGTTGATTGAAGCCATTGTTGTGTTCCTGCCATGCCATGCTTGCTATTGCTTAGAGTGTGTCAGGTCTGATTCATTGGGAATGAATTGGAGTACAGTATTCTATGTTCTGATGCTGAGAGTGAAGTGTGTGAACATGATTTGGTAAAGGTAGCGGTGAGAGGCCATGTAGGAGTACATGGTGGGTTGTCTCACTAGAACCGCCCTTAAGCACTGAGTTCTATGTATGTTGTCCAATGACTCGATACTACCACACATTGGGTTCCGGTAACTCGACCCCTCTCGACTTATTAACCAACTTGATCTCTATCCAGGAGTCGCAACTAGTTTCTGGTGTTTGTAGGTAGTGTTAGTAGTCTACCAAGTGGCACCCGGCCAGGTGGGCTTGGGACAGACTAGGCACAGTGGCACGGTGTACCAAGTGGCACCCGGATGTTGGGCTTGGGAACCCTGCTCACATCGTTTGGGGCCGTGAGCGACACCCCGGCCGGATCTCCTTACAGATGGAACCCAAATAGGCGATGAACCTGGATGAGAGACTTGTGTGGTTAGTCAGGTCATGGCCGATACCCTCGTTGGGCTTCCGCTTGAAGGTTTCCAAGTACACGTCGTGTAAACGGCGATAAGTGGTGAGAGCGTGTGTGAAGAAGTATACCCCTGCAGGGTTTTCATGATCTATTCGAATAGCCGGGTCCACGGTTATAGACTTCTTGGATGCTTACGTGGTACATAGACAACTTGAAATGGATACTCTAAAATGCTCAAGACAAGTGTGAGTGCTATGGATGGCCTTCTCGTCAGGAGACAGGAATGAATCCATAGTAGTGTATTGATGTGGTGATTAGTGGACTCGTGTGCGCCTTCTTACCTCAAAGGACTTACTCGTAGTCGTAGAATAGGATAGCCATTGAGTCAAAGCTGGCTTGCTGCAACTGAACCCCACATTGCCTCCTTGATACTAATGCATGTATGATAGGATCTGATGTAAGTCTTGCTAAGTACCTTTGTACTCACGTTTGCTTTATTTATGTTTTGCAGATGAGACTTCTATCTCACTAGTAGTTCCGCTTGGACTTCGACGAGTAGCTTGTTATCCCAGCTACGATCTTGTACCCTTGGGAGGGACTTGTAGATAGTCAGGTTGCTCAGCCTTTTTCTTTTGTAGTTGTCTGTACTCAGACATGTAATGCTTCCGTTGCTTGTATGCTCTGAATGATGGGTCATGAGACCCCTGTTTGAATTAAATGCTATGTGGCTCTTTTGGGCCTTTATCTATATGAGTTTGTGTTATGTTATGATGACATGTTGTACATCACATACTTGCATGTTATGCGTACGTGTAACGTGTATTGTTATGTGTGGGATCCGACAACCTAGTTGTCTATCCTTGGTAGCCTCTCTTATGGGGAAATGTAGTCTAGTGCTTCCACCGAGCCATGGTAGCCCGCTACATCCTGGTTTACCGGAGTCCTGCTAGCCCAGCACTACTACTCCGGAACACTTGGACTGGCTGACATGTGATTCACATCGTTCCTATGTCTGTCCCTTCGGGGAAATGTCACGCGGTGACATCCAGAGTCCTGCCTAGCCTGCTACAGCCCGGGTTCCCGGAGTCCTGTTAGCCTAGTTGCTACAGCCCGGATTCACACCCTGCTGACCGACATGCTCGATGTTGTTTCATATATGCCTGTCCCCGTAAGTCAGTGCCACTTTGGGTTCACGACTAGTCATGTCGGCCCGGGTTCTCTGTCATATGGATGCTAGCGATACTATCATATACGTGAGCCAAAAGGCGCAAACGGTCCCGGGCCATGGTAAGGCAACACCTGTGGGAATACCGTGCGTGAGGCCGCAAAGTGATATGAGGTGTTACATGCTAGATCGGTGTGATTTAGAGTCGGGGTCCTGACAACAATCACTTGAATCAAATGGGAGTTAATCTTCCAGATAAAATAGTGATTGACAGAGTTCTCTAGTCACTATCGCCAAGTTACTCGAACTTCGTGATGAACTATAATATGCAAGGGATGATGAAAACGATTCCCGAGCTCTTCGTGATGATGAAATCGACAAAGGTAGAAATCAAGAAAAGCATCAAATGTTGATGGTTGACAAGACCACTAGTTTCAAGTAAAAGGGCAAGGGAAAGAAAGGGAACTTCAAGAAGAATGACAAGCAAGTTGCCACTCCCATGAAGAAGCCCAAAGCTAGACCTAAGCCTGAAACTGAGTGCTTCTACTGCGAAGGAAGTGGTCACTAGAAGTGGAACTGCCCCAAATACTTGGCGGATAAGAAGAATGGCAAAGTGAACAAAAGTATATATGGTATACATGTTATTGATGTGTACTTTACTAGTGTTCATAGTAGCCCCTGGGTATTTGATACTGGTTCAGTTGCTATGATTAGTAACTCGAAACAGGAGTTACAAAATGAACAAAGACTAGTTGAGGGCAAGGTGATGATGTGTGTTGGAAGTGATTCCAAGGTTGATAAGATCACCATCGCACCCTCCCTTTACCTTCGGGATTAGTGTTGAACCTAAAATAAATGTTATTTGCTGTTTGCGTTGAGCATAATATGATTGGATCATGTTTATTGCAATACGGTTATTCATTTAAGTAAATGAATAATTGTTATTCTGTTTACATGAATGATACCTTCTGAGGTCATACACCCAAGGTGAATGGTTTATTGAATCTCGATCGTAGTGATACACATATTCATAATATTGATGCCAAAAGATGCAAAGTTGATAATGATAGTGCAACATATTTGTGGCACTGCCGTTTAGGTCATATTGGTGTAAAGCGCATGAAGAAACTCCATGTTGATGGGCTTTTGGAATCACTTGATTATGAATCACTTGATGCTTGCGAACCATGCCTCATGGGCAAGATGACTAAGACTCCGTTCTCCGGAACAATGAGCGAGCAACTAACTTATTGGAAATAATACATACTGATGTATGCGATCTGATGAGTGTTGAGGCTCGCGATGGGTATCGTTATTTTCTGACCTTCACAGATGATTTGAGCAGATATGGGTATATCTACTTAATGAAACACAAGTCTGAAACATTTCAAAAATTCAAAGAATTTCAGAGTGAAGTAGAGAATCATCGTAACAAGAAAATAAAGTTTCTATGATCTGATCGGGGAGGCGAATATTTTAGTTACAAGTTTGGCCTTAAATTAGAACAATGTGGAATAGTTTCACAAAACTCATGCCACCTGGAACACCATAGCATAATGGTGTGTCCGAACATCATAACCGTACTTTATTAGATATGGTGCGATTTATCATGTCTCTTACCAATTTACCACTATCGTTTTGGGGTTATGCATTAGAGATAGTTGCATTCACGTTAAATAGGGCACCATCTAAATCCGTTGAGACGACACCATATGAACTGTGGTTTAGCAAGAAACCTTAGCTGTCGTTTCTTAAAGTTTGGGTCTATGATGCTTATGTGAAAAAGCTTCAACCTGATAAGCTCGAACCCAAATCGTAGAAATGCGACTTCGTAGGATACCCAAAGGAAACTGTTCGGTACACCTTCTATCACAGATCCGAAGGTGATAATCCCCAAGTGCAGGGAATCATCATAGCAATACCCAATCGTGGAAGTGATAAGTATGGATTGTCGAACCCACAAGGAGCTAAAGGTAAGATCAATATTCTCTCAAGTCCTATCTACCACTGATACGACTCTACGTACACCGAACGTTTGCTTCCAACTAGAAACAAGAAATAAAACTACGTTGTGGGTATGAAGAGGATAACTTTGCATTATATCGGAGAGCTAAAATATAAAAGTAGGTGCTATTATCATAAAATTAGAATATATTACTAAATATTATAAATAGCGAGTGTGGAATAATGATGGGTCGGTGTGCGGAATTATCCTAGGCAATTGTTAACAAGACCGATAGTCGTCATTGCAATTTCAAATGAGGGAGAGGCATAAGCTAACATACTTTCTCTTCTTGGATCATATGCACTTATGATTCGAACTCTAGCAAGCATCCACACCTACTAAAGATCATTAAGGTAAAACCCAACCATAGCATTAAAGCATAAAGTCCCCTTTATCCCATACGCAACAACCCCCTTACTCGGGTTTATGCTTCTGTCACTCAAGCAACCCACTATAAGCGAATCATGAGCGTATTGCAACACCCTACAGTGGGAATCCCTCACGCTTGCGTGACACGGAGGGCACAATAGGACAACACCAAAATAAAACATACAACTCATACCAATCTAGATCAACAATCAACCCAAAGACAAAGGATATCTACTCAAAACATCATAGGATGGCAACACATCATTGGATCATAATATGTGGCATAAAGCACCATGTTCAAGTAGGGATTACAACGGGGTGAGGGAGAGTGGACCGCGTAAAAGAGATGAGGATGGTGATGATGATGGTGATGTTGATGAAGACGATCACCACGGTGATGATTCCCCTCCCGATGGCACTTCGGTGCCACCGAGAGAGAGAGAGGAGGAGAGGTTCTCCCCCTTGTGCTTCCTCCTCCATGGCCCCCCTGGATGGGAAGAGGTTCTCCCTCTGGTCCTTGGCCTTCATGGTGATGATGGCCCCTCCAGGATCCTCCTCCATAGCCTCCGGTGATGATGGCCCCCTCCAGCAGGGTGCCAGAGAGGGCCTAGATTGATTTCTCATGGCTACAGAGGCTTGCGGCGGCAGAACTTCTGATCTAGGTTATTTTCTAGAGGTTTGGGCATTTATAGGAGAGGTTGGAATCGAGAACAAGTCAGGGGGCCCCACGGGAAGTCCACGACGCACAGGGGCGCGCCCATGGGGGGTGGGCATGCCCCCCACCCTCGTGGGGCCCACGGGACTCCCCTCCGGTAGATTTTTGTTCCAGTATTTTTTACATTTTCCAGAAAAATTCTCCGTTGATTTTCATTGCATTCCGAGAACTTTTATTTCTACACAAAAACAACACCATAGTAGTTCTACTGAAAACAGCGTTAGTTCGGGTTAGTTCTAATCAAATCATACCAAAATCAGATAAACCTATTGTAAACATGGCATGAATACTTCATAAATTATAGATACGTTGGAGACGTATCAGCATCCCCAAGCTTAATTCCTGAGTAGGTAAATGATAAAAGAAATAATTTATGAAGTGTGAATGCAGTTCCAATCAATTTTTCTAGCATCATTATATATCATAACAGTAGCTCAACTCATAAAACTTCTCATGATCAAGTAACAAGCTATTCACATGTTAAAATATAGATCATAAACTTTCTTGAGAACTAACAAACCGTGCTCTTAGTCATCAAAGAATTGCAATTCATGTTATTTCCGGGAAGGGTCTATGTAAGAGCTTTGATTCAGAAAACTCCATATACTCAACTATCATTTAATCTTTCACAATTGCTAACACTCACGTGATATTTATGGGTTCAAAGTTTTAGTCGGACACTGAGAAAGATAGGGGCTTATAGTTTCGCCTCCCAACCTTTTACCTCAAGGGTAATGTCAACAATAATAATTTATGAAAACCTACATCCAAGTGGATATATATATATATATATCTGGATCTCTCCAACACAAAGTGCTTGCCAAAGGAAAAAGTGTAAAAAGGGAAAGGTGATGATCACCATGACTCTTGTATAAGGGTAGAAGATAAAACTAAAAGATAGGCCCTTCACAGAGGGAAGCAGAGGTTGTCATGCGCTTTTATGGTTGGATGCACAAAATCTTAATGCAAAATAATGTCACTTTATATTGCCACTTGTGATATGGACCTTTATTATGCAGTCCGTCACCTTTATTTCTTCCACATCACAAGATCGTATAAAGCTTATTTTCTCCACACTAATAAATCATACATATTTAGAGAGAAATTTTTATTGCTTGCAACAATGAAAACTTACTTGAAGGATCTTGCTCAATCCATAGGTAGATATGGTGGACTCTCATGGCAAAACTGGGTTTAAGAATATTTGGAAGCACAAGTAGTATCTCTACTTGGTGCAAAGAATTTGGCTAGCATGAGGGGGAAAGGCAAGCTCAACACATTGGATGATCCAAGACAATGTAACGTTTCGAATATAGGAAAACATAACCCATTAAGTTGTCTTCCTTGTCCAACACCAACTTTTTAGCATGTCATATTTTAATGTGTGCTCACAATTACAAAAGATGTCCAAGATGGTATATTTATATGTGAAATCTCTCTTCCTTCAATATTCTTTTATGAATTGTTCAAGTGACCAATTCTGTGTTTGCTAACTTCCAATAAGTTTACTACCTATACTTATTATGTGTGAAGTCATTACCCCCCATGTTGTAAACATATGAAATGTATATAAATTCAGATTTATGATATTCAATTCATTCAACCATTTACTCATAGGATATATGTGAAGCACGTGAGTAAATGACAAACTACTCCAGGAAGATATAAGTGAAGAACACTGAGTAGTCAAATAATTAACTAGCCATGGGAGGATTCTTTTTCATTCAAGATTTAAGATCCAATGATTTTATTCAAACAACAAAGTAAAATTGAAAATATGCTCCAAGCAAAACACATATCATGTGACGAATAAAAATATAGCTCCGAGTAAGGTATACCGACAGTTTTGAAGATGAAAGAGGGGATGCCTTCCGGGGCATCCCCAAGCTTAGGCGCTTGAGTCTTCCTTGAATATTACCTTCGGCATCCCCAAGCTTAGGGTCTTTCCACTCCTCATATTGATATCTCACCCAAAGCTTGAAAACTTCAATCACACAAAACTTAACGGAACTTCGTGAGATACGTTAGTATGATAAAGAGTAAACCATTCACTTTGGTACTGTCAAAGAAAAGGTTCATAATTGTTCTCACACAATTCCTACTGTACCAAATCATTTCTACAATTTATATTGAGAAATATAAGCCATAGAAAGTAGAAAACAAGCAAACTATGCAATGAAAACAGAATCTGTCAGAAACAGAACAATCTGTAATGATCTGAACACCAACCATACTTCTGCTACTCCAAAAATTATGAAATAAATTTGTGGACGTGAGGAATTTGTATATTAATCTTCTTAAAAAAGAATCAACTCAATCGCACTTTTCCATAAAAATGACAGCTAATCTCGTGAGCGCAAAGTTTCTGTTTTTTACAGCAAGATCACATTAACTTTCACCCAAGTCTTTTCATAGGTCTTACTTGGCACTTTATTGAAACAAAAGCTATAAAACATGTTTACTACAGTAGCTTAATAATTTAAACATAAAAAAATAGTAAGGGTAAATATTGGGTTGCCTCCCAACAAGAGCTTTTCTTTAATGCCTTTTAGCTAGGCATGATGATTTCAATGATGCTCACATAAAAGATAAGTATTGAAACATAAAGAGAGCATCATTAAGAATATTACTAGCACATTTAAACCTAACCCACTTCCTATGCCTAGGGATTTTTTGATCGCACAATTTATGGGAACAAGAATCAACTAGCATAGGAAGGCAAAAACAAGTATAACTTCAAAACTTTAAGCACATAGAGGGGAAACTTGATATTATTGCAACTCCTACAAGCATGTATTCCTCCCTCATAATAATTTTCAGTAGCATCATGAATGAGTTCAACAATATAACCAGCGCATAAAGCATTCTGTTCATGATCTACAAGCATACAAGTTTTACTTCACATAAGCAAAATTCTTCTCATTCGAAATAGTGGAATCATTACTAACTAAAGTTGACACTCTTCCAGATCCACTTTAGATTATAGTATTATTCATACTCCAAAATATATAAGTGAAGTTCATGGAGCATTCTACAATTAATATAGACTAACCAATATCCAAGCTCAAAATATATAAGTGAAGCACACGAAGCATTCTATAAAACCATACTCAAAAGATTTAAGTGAAGCACAAAGAGCAATTCTATAAGATCATACTTAAAAGATATAAGTGAAGAACATGAAGCATTATATAAATCAATGAAGGGCTATCTCATACTAGCATGGTTCTTAAAGGAAAAACAAAAACACAAAGGACACAACTTATGTGAACAAAACAAAAACCAAGGTATACCGATAATTGTTGAAGAAGAAAGATGGGATGCCAACCGGGGCATCCCCAAGCTTAGATGCTTGAGTATACTTGAAATATTTACTTGGGGTGCCTTGGGAATCCCCAATATTGAGCTCTTGCCTCTCTTTATTCTTCTCATATCGATATCTCCTCGATCTTCAAACACTTCATCCACACAAAACTTTAACAAAAACTTTGTGAGATCCATTAGTGTAAATAAAGCAAATCACTACCTTTAGGTACTGTTGCAAACTTATTCCAATTTCATATTAGAACTATATCTACTGTATTCCAACTTCACCATGGTTCATACCCCCCGATACTACCCATAGATTCATCAAAATAAGCGAACAACTCATAGAAAACAGAATCTGTCAAAAACATGATAGTCTGTAGTAATTTGTTAGTTTAGTAAATTTCTGTAACTCTGAAAAATTCTAAAAATATATGACAATTTAAAAAATTTGTATAGAAATGATGTACAAAAAGTTTCAGACCCATTTGACTTTCCAGTAAAGAAATGTAAAATCACGCGCTTCAGCCAAAGTTTCTGTTTTTGTACTGCACAAAGTAAACAAGCAATCTAATCATCCTAAAACCAAGGCTTGGCACATTATTTTTATAATACAATGGATATATACAAGGGGATAATTATTTTCAGAGAAGATTCCATGAAATTTTTTAGATTATTTTCATGAGCATGAACACAAGTGCTCAAGGTCGACCCTCATTTCTTCAATGCATAATCTTCCAATCACTTCTCTTATTGAAAAACTTTTTAGGCATGAGAGGCGAGTAATTTTTTTTGTATTTTCATTCTTTAAAAAAATGTATGTTTCATCCAGAACTAAACAAAGAAAAAAAAGGAAAAACAAAATCTACCTAGTGAAGAAAGCAAACGAGCACACACGAGAATATCAACCCCACGCTATTGCTCCTCGGCAACGGCGCCAGAAAAGAGCTTGATAATCCCCAAGTGGAGGGAATCATCGTAGCAATTCCCAATGGTGGATGTGATAAGTATGGAGTGTCGAACCCACAAGGAGCTAAAGGTAAGATCAATATTCTCTCAAGTCCTATCTGCCACTGATACGACTCTACGTACACCGAATGTTTGCTTCCAACTAGAAACAAGAAATAAAACTACGTTGTGGGAATGAAGAGGATAACTTTGCATGATATTGGAGAGCTAAAATATAAAAGTAGATGCTGTTAACATAAAATTAGAATATATTACTAAATATTATAAATAGCAAGTGTGGAATAATGATGGATCGGTGTGCGGAATTGTCCTAGGCAATTGTTAACAAGACCGATAGTCGTCATTGCAATTTCATATGAGGGAGAGGCATAAGCTAACATACTTTATCTTCTTGGATCATATGCACTTATGATTGGAACTCTAGCAAGCATCCGCAACTACTAATGATCATTAAGGTAAAATCCAACCATAGCATTAAAGCATCAAGTCCCCTTTATCCCATACGTAACAACCCCCTTACTCGGGTTTATGCTTATGTCACTCAAGCAACCCACTATAAGCGAATCATGAACGTATTGCAACACCCTACAGCGGGAATCCCTCACGCTTACGTGACACGGAGGGCACAATAGGACAACAACAAAATAAAACATACAACTCATACCAATCTAGATCAACAATCAACCCAAAGACAAAGGATATCTACTCAAAACATCATAGGATGGCAACACATCATTGGATCATAATATGTGGCATAAAGCACCATGTTCAAGTAGGGATTACAAAGGGGCGCGGGAGAGTGGACCGCGTAAAAGAGATGAGGATGGCGATGATGATGAAGATGATCACCACGGTGATGATTCCCCTCCCGATGGCACTTCGGTGCCACCAAGAGAGAGGAGGAGAGGTTCTCCCCCTTGGTCTTCCTCCTCCATGCCCCCCTGGATGGGGAGAGGTTCTCCCTCTGGTCCTTGGCCTTCATGGTGTTGATGGCCCCTCCGGGATCCTCCTCCATAGCCTCCGGTGATGATGGCCCCCTCCGGCAGGGTGCCAGAGAGGGCCTAGATTGATTTCTCATGGCTATAGAGGCTTGTGGTGGCGGAACTTCAGATCTAGATTATTTTCTGGAGGTTTGGGCATTTATAGGAGAGGTTGGCATCGAGAACAAGTCAGGGGGCCCCACGGGAAGTCCACGAGGCACAGGGGCACGCCCAGGGGGGTGGGCGCGCCCCCACCCTCGTGGGGCCCACGGGACTCCCCTCTAGTAGATTTTTGTTCCAGTATTTTTTATAGTTTCCAGAAAAAATCTTCGTTGATTTTCATTGCATTCCGAGAACTTTTATTTCTGCACAAAAACAACACCATGATAGTTCTGCTGAAAACATAGTCAGTCTGGGTTAGTTCTAATCAAATCATACCAAAATCATATAAAACTATTGGAAACATGGCATAGACATATATCTAGAACAAGGAGTATCAAATCGTGAGATTTTTCCGAAACAATGGCAAGCATTTACTATTAATTTCTTCATTTCAAGTACATATTTTTATATTTGAGCACAAGAGTAAAATATATGTTTTGCTAAATAAACAAAGTAATGAACTGAGCACACTGAGACAGTTAGGTTCCGTGTGGTTGACTCAGTACATCCGAATTGAAGTCCTGGACTTTGTATGATTGAGCATTTTCATGGATTTATTCCAAAAAAATGTGATGTTCGTTCAAGGGAAGATGTTGTTTCCGTTAGCTTCGAAACATATATGATGGTTTCATCGATCCTAAGATTTGACGGCTCGATCTGTCATAAGTGCTCGTATCGGTAAGGTGTGCATGCATACATTCATATAGGTGAAGGTGAGGATACATGCATGTATGTAAGTATGTGCATTTGTACAATATTTCTCAACAACGGTAAAATAGAATAAATTTTATGTGTGACATGTTGAGATGTCATATTGCTCCTCAGTTATTTTCTTGTCTGACTCATTGACCCGAAAAATATACTCCCTCCATTTCATAATGTAACGCGTATAGATTTTTTGAAAGGTCAAACTTTGCAAGTTTCGACCAAGCTTATAAACAAAAATTATTTATATCTACAACATCAAATATATAAAATATGCAACTATGTCTTATGATGAGTCTAATGATATATGGTTGGCATTCTAGATGTAAATATTTTTCTCCATAAACTTGGTCAAAGTTGATGAGGTTTGACTTTTCAAAAAAAAATTATATGCACTACATTATGGAATGGAGGGAGTATTAAATATTCGGTTTAGGTCTTCAAAGGAATGCATGTAAGCCAAATATAGGTCAATTAGTTCTTTTTGAAGGAAAGTGAGTTTTTTCTCTTAGGCACCATGGAGCACAAAATTTTCTAAAATTGAAAAATCAATCTTTTAAGTTCATAGAAAACTGAAAATAAATACACGGGTATTTATAGATGTATACAAGATGTGTTTAAATTTTCATCAGGAAATACGCTTTGGAGTGCACTCTACAAAAAATCATATACTTTTATAGTGAATCGTATGTGTTTTAGAAATATGTGATATTTTATTTTTGTATAGCTCGTATATAAATGTATTTCTCCATGAAAATTTGAAGAAAAGGCAAATACCTCCATGTCTATGTGTGTATTTTTTGCATTTTTTAAAGACCTAAAAATTATTTTTCTATTTTTTTAAATTAAGGGCTCCATGGATCTTGATCTCCATTAGCTATTTTCGTGTTTATGTTGATAAAAGGTAAAATAGGAGCAGAGACGACGAATAAAGTTACAAAATTTAAAATAACAAATATTTTAAAAAATATAATTGAAACCAAATAGATTGTTACTAAAGAGACAGTTCAGAAGACCCTGACCGGGGAGTAAAAAATATTACATACTTTTTACATCCTAGTTGTGACATTGTGACGGTATTTATCCGAGTTAAAAATCTTAGCTAACTTTACCCCTTATTGTAACATTGTGAAAGTCAATTAAAAAAACATTATGGAAGCTTTTATCCTAAGGTTTTTTCTTCGACATATCGAAAAGCTATATCCACTTTGGTAGGATGACATAACAAATCGATCGGCAAACATGTCGAGGCGTACTAGTGGTCAATTTTATCGAAGCATGCAAAATTATGTCATTTTTATCTCACATCTATGAAACTTTGTAATGCCATCCAAACACTCCCCAGCCCTTGCGGTTATAGCTGGCCAAATGGGCCGGTTTTTTTCAGGCCGGCCCGTGAGCACGCCGGTACAGCCCTCCTTGGGGCAGGCATGGCACGGGCTAAACGGCCCAGGCCCGGCACGCCCTGGGCCGTGCCTGGGCCTGGAGGCTGGGCACGCGGACCGGCACGGCACGACCCGATCATGTTTTTATTTTTTTATACATCTATAGATGGCCCAACATGTAAAAATAGGCTAAAAATGCTTAGTGCGTCAAATAACAGGCTAAAAATATGTAGCCCACCGTGCTAAACGGGCCAACGTGCCGGCCCGTTTACTAACTGGGTCGTGCCTGGGCCTGGGGGTGCAGCACGCGGGCCGACACGGCACGTCCCGTATAGTAATCGTGCCCTGGCGGGCCGTGCCGGGCCAGGCACGATTACGATGGGCCGTGCCGGGCCGGGCTAGCCCGTTTGGCCAGGTATGCTTGTGGTGGTGGTGGTGGTTTGCCCCTGGCACGGTGTCACCGCTTCATTCCCGCGTTTCTAGGAGGTCTATGAGGTGCGACGTGAGACCGTCAATGCCAGTCGCAGTGGATCTTTGCAGCAGATTGGGGCACCCCTGATCTAGATAACGACGGTCGACAACGAATCACTTCCTCCCATGATCTGGCTGGCTGGTGGTCCACCGGCTATTTGGAAGTTGGTAGGCAGCTTTTGCTGCGATGCGACATCAACAATGGTGGCGCAATACTTCATAAATTATAGATACGTTGGAGACGTATCAGAAGGCAAGATTTTTGTTGCTAAGAATGGATCCTTTCTAGAGAATGAGTTTCTCTCGAAAGAAGTGAGTGGGAGGAAAGTAGAACTTGATGAGCTAACTATACCTTCTCTCGAATTGGAAACTAGTTCATTAAAGAAATCTGATACCGTGATGCCTACACCAACTAGAGAGGAAGTTAATGATGATGATCATGAAACTTCGGATCAACTAACTACAGAACTTCGTAGGTCAACCAGAGCACGATCCATACCAGAGTGGTATGGTAATCCTGTACTGGAAGTCATGTTACTAGACCATGATGAACTTAAAACTATGAGGAAGCGATGATGAGCCCAGATTCCGCAAAATGGCTTGAGGCCATGAAATCTGAGATGGGATCCATGTATGAGAACAAAGTATGGACTTTGGTGGACTTGCCCATGAAGGAAATATGCCCTAGAGGAAATAATAAAGTTGTTATTTATATTTCCTTATATCATGATAAATGTTTATTATTCATGCTAGAATTGTATTAACCGGAAACTTAGTACATGTGTGAATACATAGACAAACATAATGTCACTAGTATGCCTCTACTTGACTAGCTCGTTGAATCAATGATGGTTATGTTTCCTAACCATAGACATGAGTAGTCATTTGATTAACGGGATCACATCATTGGAGAATGATGTGATTGACTTGACCCATATGTTAGCTTAGTACGATGATCCTTTAGTTTGTTGGTATTGCTTTCTCCATAACTTTTACATGTTCCTAGGACTATGAGATCATGCAACTCTCGAATACCGAAGGAACACTTAGTGTGCTATCAAATGTCACAACGTAACTAGGTGACTATAAAGATGCTCTACAGGTGTCTCCGACGGTGTTTGTTGAGTTGGCATAGATCGAGATTAGGATTTGTCACTCCGAGTATCGGAGAGGTATCTCTGGGCCCTCTCGGTAATGCACATCACTATAAGCCTTGCAAGTAATGTGACTAATGAGTTAGTTATGGGATGATGCATTACGAAACGAGTAAAGAGACTTGCCGGTAACGAGATTGAACTAGGTATTGAGATTCCGACGATCGAATCTCGGGCAAGTAACATACCGATGACAAAGGGAACAACGTATGTTGGTGTGCGGTTTGACCGATGAAGATCTTCGTAGAATATATAGGAACCAATATGAGCATCCAGGTTCCTCTGTTGGTTATTGACCGGAGATAAGTCTCGGTCATTTCTACATAGTTCTCGAACCCGTAGGGTCCGCACGCTTAACGTTCGGTGACGATCGGTATTATGAGTTTATGTGTTTTGATGTACCAAAGGTAGTTCAGAGTACCGGATATGATCACGGACATGATGAGGAGTCTCTAAATAGTCGAGACATAAAGATTGATATATTGGACGGCTATATTCGGACACCGGAAGTGTTCCGAGTGATTTCGGAGAAAACCAGAGTGCTGGAGGGTTACCGGACCCCCCCCCCCCCCGGGGAACTAATGGTCCACATGGGCCTTAGTGGAGAGAGAGAGGGCTGGCCAGGGCAGGCCGTGCGGCCCCTCCCACTGTAGTCCGATTTGGACTAGGGAAGGGGGGCCGTACCCCCTTTCCTTCTTCCTTCTCCTCCTTCCTTTCCCCCTCCTAGTAGGACTAGGAAAGGTGAGTCCTACTCCTACTAGGAGGAGGACTCCTCCTCTCCAGGCGCGCCACGAGGGCTGGCTGGCCTCCCCCCTTGCTCCTTTATATACGGGGGCAGGGGCACCCTAGGACATAGAAGTTGATCATTGATCTGTTAGCCGTGTGCGGTGCCCCCCTACACCATAATCCACCTCGGTCATATCGTCGTAGTGCGTAGGCGAAGCCCTGCGCTGGTAGCTTCATCATCACCGTCATCACGCTGTCGTACTGACTAAGCTCTCCCTCGACACTCAGCTGGATCGAGAGTTCGTGGGACGTCACCGAGCCGAATGTGTGCAGATCGCGGAGGTGCCGTACTTTCGGTACTAGGATCGGTCGGATCATGAAGATGTATGACTACATCAACCATGTTGTTATAACGCTTCCGCTTACGGTCTACGAGGGTACATGGACAACACTCTTCCCCTCTCGTTGCTATGCATCACCATGATAGGTCTTGCGTGTGCGTAGGAATTTTATGAAATTACCGCGTTCCCCAACAGTGGCATCCGAGCCAGGTCTATGCGTAGATGTTATATGCATGAGTAGAACACAAAGGAGTTGTGGACTTTGGTATATACATATTGCTTGCTGTCACTAGTTGATTATTGATTCAGTGGTATTGTTGGATGAAGCGGCTCAGACCGACATTACGCGTATGCTTACGCGAGACTGGTTCTACTAACGTGCTTCACACGTAGGTGGCTGGTGGGTGTCAGTTTCTCCAACTTTAGTTGAATCGGATTCAATGAGCAAGGTTCTTTCTGAAGATCAAAAAGCAATCACTATACCGCATTGTGGTTTTTGATGCGTAGGTAAGAACGGTTCTTGCTCAGCCCGTAGCTGCCACGTAAAACTTGCAACAACAAAGTAGAGGACGTCTAACTTGTTTTTGCAGGGCATGTTGTGATGTGGTATGGACATGATGCTAATTTTTATTCTATGAGATGATCATGTTTTGTAACACAGTTCTCGGCAACTGGCAGGAGCCATATGGTTGTCGCTTTATTGTATGAAATGCAATCGCCATGTAATTGCTTTACTTTATCACTAAGCGGTAGCGATAGTCGTAGAAGCAATAGTTGGCGAGATGACAACGATGCTTCGATGGAGATCAAGGTGTCAAGCAGTGACGATGGTGATCACAACGGTGCTTTAGAGATGGAGATCAAAGGCACAAGATGATGATGCCATATCATATCACTTATATTGATTGCATGTGATGTTTATCCTTTATGCATCTTATTTTGCTTAGTTCGGCGGTAGCATTATAAGATGATCTCTCACTAAATTTCAAGGTATAAGTGTTCTCCCTGAGTATGCACCGTTGCTATAGTTCGTCATGCCGAAACACCACGTGATGATCGGGTGTGATAAGCTCTACGTTCACTTACAACGGGTGCAAGCCAGTTTTGCACATGCAGAATACTCGGCTTAAACTTGACGAGCCTAGCATATGTAGATATGGCCTTGGAACACTGAGACCGAAAGGTCAAGCATGAATCATATAGTAGATATGATCAACATAGTGATGTTCACCATTTAAAACTACTCCATCTCACGTGATGATCGGACATGGTTTAGTTGATATGGATCACGTGATCACTTAGATGATTAGAGAGATGTTTATCTAAGTGGGAGTTCTTAAGTAATTTGATTAATTGAACTTTAGTTTATCATGAACTTAGTACCTGATAGTATTTTGCATGTCTATGTTGTTGTAGATAGATGGCCCATGCCGTTGTTCCGTTGAATTTTAATGCGTTCCTAGAGAAAGCTAAGTTGAAAGCTAATGGTAGCAACTACATGGACTGGGTCTGTAACTTGACGATTATCCTCATTGCTGGACAGAAGAATTACGTCCTGGAAGCACCGCTAGGTGACAAACCCGCTGCAGGAGCAACGCTAGATGTTATGAACACCTGGTAGAGCAAAGCTGATGACTACTCGATAGCTCAGTGTGCCATGCTTTACGGCTTAGAACAGGGACTTCAACAATGTTTTGAACGTCATGGAGCATATGAGATGTTCCAGGAGTTGAAGTTAATACTTCAACAAAATGCCCGGATTGAGAGATATGAAGTCTCCAATAAGTTCTACAGCTGCAAAATGGAGGAGAATAGTTGTGTCAGTGAACATATACTCAGAATATCTGGGTACCACAACCACTTGACTCAGCTGGGAGTTAATCTTCCTGATGATAGTGTCATTGACAGAGTTCTTCAATCACTGCCACCAAGCTACAAGAGCTTCGTGATGAACTATAATATGCAAGGGATGGATAAGACGATTCCCAAGCTCTTCGCAATGCTAAAGGTTGCGGAGATAGAAATCAAGAAGGAGCATCAAGTGTTGATGGTCAACAAGACCACCAGTTTCAAGAAAAAAGGTAAAGGGAAGAAGGGGAACTTCAAGAAGAACAGCAAGCCAATTGCTGCTCACGTGAAGAAACCCAAGTCTAGACCTAAGCCTGAGACAGAGTGCTTCTACTGCAAAGGGACTGGTCACTGGAAGCAGAACTGCCCCAATTATTTGGCGGAGAACAAGGATGGCAAAGTGAAAGGTATATTTGATATACATGTTATTGATGTGTACCTTACTAATGCTCGCAGTAGCGCCTGGGTATTTGATACTAGTTCTATTGCTAATATTTGCAACTCGAAATAGGGGCTACGGATTAAGCGAAGATTGGCTAAGGACGTGGTGACGATGCACGTAGGAAATGGTTCCAAAGTCGATGTGATTGCCGTCGGCACACTACCTCTACATCTACATCCGGGATTAGTTTTAGACCTAAATAATTGTTATTTGTTGCCAGCGTTGAGCATTAACATTATATCTGCATCTTGTTTGATGCGAGACGGTTATTCATTTAAATCAGAAAATAATGGTTGTTCTATTTATATGAGTAATATCTTTTATGGTCATGCACCCTTGATGAGTGGTCTATTTTTACAAAATCTTGATAGTAGTGATACACATGTTCATTGTATTGAAACCAAAAGATGTAGAGTTGATAATGATAGTGCAACTTATTTGTGGCACTACCGTTTGGGTCATATTGGTGTAAAGCGCATGAAGAAACTCCATTTTGATGGACTTCTGGAATCAGTTGATAATGAATCACTTGGTACTTGCGAACCATGCCTCATGGGCAAGATGACTAAAGCTCCGTTCTCCGGAACAATGGAGCATGCAACAGAGTTATTGGAAATCATACATACTGATGTATGTGGTCCAATGAACATTGAGGCTCGCGGCGGATATCGTTATTTTCTCACCTTCACAGATGATTTGAGCAGATATGGGAATATCGACTTAATGAAACATAAGTATGAAACATTTGAAAAGTTCAAAGAATTTCAGAGTGAAGTGGAAAATCATCATAACAAGAAAATAAAGTTTCTATGATCTAATCGTGGAGGAGAATATTTGAGTTACGAGTTTGGTCTTCATTTGAAACAATGTGGAATAGTTTCCCAACTCACGCCACCCGGAACACCACAGCGTAATGGTGTGTCCGAACGTCGTAATCGTACTTTATAAGATATGGTACGATCTATGATGTCTCTTACTGATTTACCGCTATCGTTCTGGGGTTATGCTTTAGAGACAGCTGTATTCATGTTAAATAGGGCACCATCTAAATCCGTTGAGTCGACACCTTATGAACTGTGGTTTGGCAAGAAACCCAAGTTGTCGTTTCTTAAAGTTTGGGGCTGCGATGCTTATGTGAAGAAACTTCAACATGATAAGCTCGAACCCAAATGGGAGAAATTTGTCTTCATAGGATACCCAAAGGAGACTGTTGGGTACACCTTCTATCACAGATCCGAAGACAAGATATTCATTGCTAAGAATGGATCCTTTCTAGAGAAGGAGTTTCTCTCGAAAGAAGTGAGTGGGAGGAAAGTAGAACTTGATGAGGTAATTGTACCTGCTCCCTTATTGGAAAGTAGTTCATCACTGAAATCAGTTCCAGTGATTCCTACACCAGTAAGTGAGGAAGCTAATGATGATGATCATGAAACTTCTGATCAAGTTACTATCGAACCTCGTAGGTCAACCAGAGTGAGATCCGCACCAGAGTGGTATGGTAATCCTGTTCTGGAGGTCATGTTGCTTTACCATGACGAACCTACGAACTATGAGGAAGCGGTGATGAGCCCAGATTCCGCAAAATGGCTAGAGGCCATGAAATCTGAGATGGGATCCATGTATGAGAACAAAGTGTGGACTTTGGGTGACTTGCCCAATGATCGGCAGGCCATAGAGAATAAATGGATCTTCAAGAAGAAGACTGACGCTGACGGTAATGTTGCTGTCTACAAAGCTTGACTTGTTGCAAAAGGTTTTCGACAAGTTCAAGGAGTTGACTATGATGAGACCTTCTCACCCGTAGCGATGGTTAAGTCCGTCCGAATTATGTTAGCAATTGCCGCATTTTATGATTATGAAATTTGGCAAATGGATGTCAAAACTGCATCCCTTAATGGATATCTTAAAGAAGAGTTGTATATGATGCAACCAGAAGGTTCTGTCGACCCAAAAGGTGCTAACAAAGTGTGCAAGCTCCAGCGATCCATTCACGTAGCATTTCTAACTTTTGGAGAAGCATATGGTTTTATATAGACTTTTGGAGAAGGCTGTATTTACAAGAAAGTGCGTGGGAGCTCTGTAGCATTTCTGATATTATATGTAGATGACATATTGTTGATCAAAAATGATAATGAATTTCTGAATAGCATAAAAGGATACTTGAATAAGAATTTTTCAATGAAAGACCTCGGTGAAGCTACTTATATATTGGGAATCAAGATCTATAGAGATAGATCAAGACACTTAATTGGACTTTCACAAAGCACATACCTTGATAAAATTTTGAAGAAGTTCAAAATGGATCAGGCAAAGAAAGGGTTCTTGCCTGTGTTACAAGGTGTGAAGTTGAGTCAGACTCAATGTCTGACCACTGCAGAAGATAGATAGAAAATGAAAGTCATTCCCTATGCTTCAGCCATAGGTTCTAGCATGTATGCAATGCTGTGTACCAGACCTGATGTGTGCCTTGTTATTAGTTTAGCAGGGAGGTACCAAAGTAATCCGGCAGTGGATCACTGGACAGCTGTCAAGAACATCCTGAAATACCTGAAAAGGACTAAGGATATGTATCTCGTTTATGGAGGTGCCAAAGAGCTTGTCGTAAACGGTTACGTCGATGCAAGCTTTGACATTGATCCGGATGACTCTAAGTCACAAACTGGATACATATTTTTATTAAATGGTGGAGCTGTCAGTTGGTGCAGTTCCAAGCAGAGCGTCGTGGCGGGATATACATATGAAGTGGAGTACATAGCTGCTTCGGAATCAGCAAATGAAGGAGTCTGGATGAAGGAGTTCATATCCGATCTAGGTGTTTGCTAACTCTTGAGCACTGCGTTGGTTTTCCCTTGAAGAGGAAAGGGTGGTGCAGTAAAGAAACATATGTATTTCCCTCAGTTTTTGAGAACCAAGGTATCAATCCAGTAGGAGATCACGCGCGAGTCACCTCGTACCTACACAAACAAATAAGAACCTCGCAACCAACACGATAAAGGGGTTGTTAATCCCTTCACGGCCACTTGCAAGAGTGAGATCTAATAGAGATGATAATAATAAGAAAAAAATTGGTATTTTTATGATATAGATTGAAAGTAGATTGCAAAATAAAATAGATGGGAAACTTGTATGATGGAAAATAGACCCGGGGGCCATAGGTTTCACTAGTGGCTTCTCTCAAGATAGCATAAGTATTACGGTGGGTGAACAAATTACTGTTGAGCAATTGATAGAAAAGAGAATAATTATGAGAATATCTGGGCATGATCATGTATATAGGTATCATGTCCATGACAAGTAGACTGACTCCTGCCTGCATCTACTACTATTACTCCACACATCGACAGCTATCCAGCATGCATCTAGAGTATTAAGTTCATAAGAATAGAGTAATGCCTTAAGCAAGATGACATGATCTAGAGGGATAAACTCATGCAATATGATATAAACCCCATCTTTTTATCCTCGATGGCAACAATACAATACGTGTCGTTTCCCTTTCTGTCACTGGGATCGAGCACCGCAAGATTGAACCCAAAGCTAAGCACTTCTCCCATTGCAAGAAAGATCAATCTAGTAGGCCAAACCTAACTGATAATTCAAAGAGACTTGCAAGGATAAACTAATCATACATAAAAGAATTCAGAGAAGATTCAAATATTGTTCATAGATAATCTGGATCATAAACCCACAATTCATCGGATCTCGACAAACACACCGCAAAAGAAGATTACATCGAATAGATCTCCAAGAGAATCGAGGAGAACTTTGTATTGAGATCCAAAGAGAGAGAAGAAGCCATCTAGGTACTAGCTATGGACCCGAAGGTCAGAAGTAAACTACTCACACATCATTGGAGGGGCCATGGAATTGATGTAGAGGCCCTTCGTGATCAATGCCCCCTCCGGCGGAGCTCCGGAAAAGGCCCCAAGATGGGATCTCTTGGGTACAGAAGGTTGCGGCGGTGGAAATAGGGTTTCGTGGTGCTCCTGGATGTTTGCGGGGTATGTGAACATATATAGGAGGAATAAGTAGGTCGGTGGAGCTATGAGGGGCCCACGAGGGGGGAGGGTGTGCCCCCTGCCTCGTGGCCACCTCGTTGATTGCTTGACGTCCACTCCAAGTCCTCTGGATGACGTTTGTTCCAAAAATCACGTTCCCGAAGGTTTCATTCCGTTTGGACTCCGTTTGATATTCCTTTTCTACGAAACACTGAAATAGGCACAAAAAATAGCAATTTGGGCTGGGCCTCCGGTTAATAGGTTAGTCCCAAAAATAATATAAAAGCGTAAAATAAAGCCCATTAACATCCAAAACAGATAATATAATAGCATGGAACAATCAAAAATTATAGATACATTTGAGACGTATCAGCATCCCCAAGCTTAATTCCTGCTCGCTTGAGTAGGTAAATGACAAAAACAATTTTTTTGATGTGGAATGCTTTCTAGAATATTCTTCAATGTATTTTTCTCTAGCATGAATGTTCAGATCCGAAAGATTCAAGATAAAAGTTTATTGTTGACATAAAAATAGTAATACTCCAAGTATGCTAATCAAGCAATTATGTCTTATCAAAATACCACAACCAAAGAAAACTTATCCCTAAAAAGTCATATAGTTTGGCCATGCTTCATTTTCGTCACACAAAATGCTCTCATCATGCACAACCCCAATGACAAGCTAAGCAATTGTTTCATACTTAGCTTTTTCAAACTCTTTCAACTTTTACACAATATATGAGTGTGAGCCATGGACATAGCACTATGGGTGGAATAGAATATGATGATTGAGGTTGTGTGAGAAGACAAAAAGGGAGAAATTCTCACATTGACGCGGATAATCAATGGGCTATGGAGATGCCCACCGATTGATGTCAATGCAAGGAGTAGGGACTGTCATGCAATGAATGCACTAGAGCTATAAATATATGAAAGCTCATCAAATAAACTAAGTGGGTGTGCATCCAAATCGCTTGCTCACGAAGACCTAGGGCATTTGAGGAAGCTCATCATTGGAATATACAAGCCAAGTTCTATAATGAAAAATTCCCACTAGTATAGGAAAGTGTCAAAATAAGAGACTCTCTATCATGAAGATCATGGTGCTACTTGGAAGAACAAGTGTGGAAAAAGGATAGTAACATTGCCCCTTCTCTCTTTTTCTCTCATTTATTTTTTTATTTGGGCCTTCTTTTTTTGGCCTCTTTTCTTTCTTTTTTTCCTTTTTTCGTCCAGAGTCTCATCCCGACTTGTGGGGGAATCACAGTCTCCATCATCCTTTCCTCACATGGGACAATGCTCTAATGATGATCATCACACTTTTATTTTCTTACAACTCGATACTTAGAACAAAATATGACTCTATGTGAGTGCCTCCGGCGGTGTACCAGGATTGCGATGAATCAAGAGTGACATGTATGAAAAAATTATGAACGGTGGCTTTGCCACAAATACGATGTCAACTACATGATCATGCAAAGCAATATGACAATGATGATGCGTGTCATAATAAATGGAACAGTGGAAAGTTGCATGGCAATATATCTCGGAATGGCTATGGAAATGCCATAATAGGCAGGTATGGTGGTTGTTTTGAGGAAGATATAAGATGGCTTATGTGTGATAGAGTGTATCATATCACGGGGTTTGGATGCACCGACGAAGTTTGCACCAACTCTCAAGGTGAGAAAGGGCAATGCACGGTACCGAAGAGGCTAGCAATGGTGGAAGGGTGAGAGTGCGTATAATCCATGGACTCAACATTAGTCATAAAGAACTCACAATCTTATTGCAAAAATCTACAAGTCATCAAAACCAAGCACTACACGCATGCTCCTAGGGGGATAGATTGGTAGGAAAAGACCATCGTTCATCCCTGACCGCCACTCATAAGGAAAGCAATCAAAGAACACCCCATGCTTCAAATTTGCCACATAACGTTCACCATACGTGCATGCTACGGGACTTTCCAACTTCAAAACAAGTATTCATCAATTTCACAATTACTCAAATAGCACACTTCTAATATTACCACCTTTATATCTCAAAACCATCTATCAAGCATCCAACTTCTCTTAGCATTTAAAATTTATAACCAAAGTGAATTACCATGCTGTTCTAAAGGACTCTCAAAATTATATAAGTGAATCATGAGAGATCAATTATTTCTATAAAGTAGAACCACCGTCGCGCTCTAAAAGATATAAGCGAAGCACTAGAGCAAAAAAAACTATATAGCTCAAAAGATATAAGTGAAGCACATAGAGTATTCTAATAAATTCAAATTCATGTGTGTCTCTCCCAAAAGGTGTGTATAGCAAGGATGATTGTGTTAAACTAGAAAGCAAAGACTCAAATCATACAAGATGCTCCAAGCAAAACACATATCTTGTGGCGAATAATATAGCTCCAAGTAAAGTTACCGATAGACGAAGACGTAAGAGGGGATGCCTTCCGGGGCATCCTCAAGCTTAGGCTTTTTGGTGTCCCTGGATTTTACCTTGGTGTGCCTTGGGCATCCCCAAGCTTAGGCTCTTGCCACTCCTTGTTCCATAATCCATCAAATCCTTACCCAAAACTTGAAAACTTCACAACACAACTTAAAAGAAAATCTTCGTGAGCTCCGTTAGTAAAAGAAAACGAACCACCACTTCAAGGTACTGTAATGAACTCATTCTTTATTTATATTGGTGTTAAACATACTGTATTACAACTTCTCTATGGTTCATAAACTCTATTACTAGCCATAGATTCATCAAAATAAGCAAACAACACACGAAAAACAGAATCTGTCAAAAATAGAACAGTCTGTAGTAATCTGTAGGTTTCGAATACTTCTGGAACCCCAAAAATTCTAAAATAAATTTATGGACGTGATGAATTTATCTATTAATCATCTTCAAAAATAATTAACTAAATATCACCCTCCAATAAAAAATAGCATCAATTCTCGCGAGCGCTAAAGTTTCTGTTTTTTACAGCAGGATCAAAAAGACTTTCCCCAAGTCTTCCCAACATTTCTACTTGGCACAAACACTAATTAAACAAAAAAAACACAACCAAAACAGAGGTTAGATAAATTATTTATTACTAAACAGGAGAAAAAATCAAGGAATAAAAATAAAATTGGGTTGCCCGCCAACAAGCGCTATCGTTTAACGCCCTTAGCTAGGCATACAAGCAAGGATAGATCTAAGTATTGCCATCTTTGGTAGGCAATTCTTCAATAAGACACCTATAACCCCTAGGTGTCTCTTTTTTATTAATTATCAAACTCCTAGGCACAAAATCAAGAAAATCATTTGTAGCAAAAGGTTCCTTAAGGATAGCAAGAAAGTTGGGGTGAACACTTATGGATTTGAGGTCCGCATTTCCCTTACTAGAAGTTTCACCCTTAATTTTAGGAACATACATCAATTTGGCAATCTTAGCATTACAAGGAGTGTTTTTCACGGAATAAAAGGAAGATCCTAGGTTGGTAATAATATCCTCAATTTTACAATTCTAGTGGAATCTTGATCTATCTTTTCATTAACCATAGGCTCCTTTTCTTTAAAAAATTTAAGAGCCACTCCTACCTTAGATCCGTATTGGGTAACTTGGTTGTGGATCTTTCTATCCAAATTTTCAATCAACTCTATGGTAGTAACTTTATTTTCAATAATTTCAAGCCTTTGCATCACATGTTCCAAAGTTAAAGTAGTTCCATTAACCAAAAGAGGTGGTGGACCAAACAAATCTACCATAGCATTATAAGAATCAAAAGTATGGCTACCCAAGAAATTTCCTCCGGTAATGGTATCAAGAATATATCTATTCCAAGGCGTGATGCCTACATAAAAATTGCGAAGAACAACGGAAGTAGATTGCTTCCTAGTAGATCTATTTTGCGCATTGCAAATTCTGTACCAAACATCTTTTAGATTTTCTCCCTCCCTTTGTTTAAAATTAACAACTTCATTCTTGGGAGACAAGGGAGTAGATAAAGGACTAGCCATAACGAAGAGGCAAGCGAAAAAGAGGCGAACGGAAAAGAGAGGGCGAATAAAATGGCAAGGGTGAAGTGGGGGAGAGGAAAACAAGAGGCAAATGGCAAATAATGTAATGCGAAGGATAAGAGTTGTGATGGGTACTTGGTATGTCTTGACTTGACGTAGATCTCCCCAGCAACTGTAACATCCCAAATTTTCAATTTGGAATGTTATACATAGGTCATTCATGCATATCATATTTTATTGCATCTTCGTTCCACAATCCTTGAAATCCTAAGCATCTCAAGGACCCTCGGAGAGAGTTGGGGATTTCCCGGTTTTCATATTTGATTTTTATCAAATAATGAAACGAGGATCTTTGATTTTAATAATTTTTCTCTCCGAAAAATATTTCATTTTAAAATAAATGAGAGGAGATAATATGACTTCTCCAAAATAATTGAAATATTGGAGAAAAATATTAAAATCATTTATTTGATTTTATTTGGATTTTATTTGCATTAGAAAAATTGCACGTTTTCAAAATTTCATTTTAGGGCCAAGAAAATGTTCAACTCGTCCTAAATATTTTATTTAGACGGTGAAAATTTGTTTTGGCATTTTTAGGTTTTTATTTATTTCTTTTATTTTTTTCTAGGATTTTATTTCGGTCATCGAAGTTTAAAAAAAGGGTTGCCGCGCCGACTGGGCCTAAAGCCCAGCCGCGCCAGGCCGCCGCCGCCTCCTGCGCGCGCGCGCCGCCGCTGCCGCCACTCGGACCGGAGTCCGAGTTGGACTCTGCCTCCGCCGCGCCTTGCCCCCTCCTCCAAGTCGCTGCCCCACCCCCTTTATATATGCCGCCACCCCGCCCCCAACACCACACCACCACCGCCGCCACCCGCGCCACGCCAAGCCACCGCCGCCGCTTGCCGTCGCCGCCGCTTGCCGTCGCCGCCGCCGCCGCCGAGCGTCGCCGCCCCGCAAGCCGCCGCCCGCCGCTGCCTCACCTCGCCGAACCTCTCGCCGGAGGTAGCCGCCGCGCCCCGCTGCCGGTTTTTTTAAAGACCGTTCGGTTTTTTTAGAAACCCTAGATCCATTTTTTTCGGATTTGCCGTTTTTTTCTCGGTTCTTCTAATTAGCGGACGTTCGTCCGGACGTTCGTTTTAACAAATGGGTTTCGCCCATTATTTACAGTTAACGAACGCTCGTTCATTAGTCCGTTCATCAGTTTTCTTTTTATCGGATTAATCTGCGATTATTTTCGATCGCGATTTTTGATCCGATCTTAGTTTATGTTTATCTTTTCGCTCGTTAGTCGGAATCAGGCGATTCAAGCACCTAGATCTTCATCCCGAGACCCTCTTTCTATTTAACCAACTTGCACAAGTTTTTGCTACTGTAAAATTTGACCTAAGTCCAGATTAGTAAACAGATCTTGTTTCTTTCGCCATTTGAGTTTCGTTGCTCCATTCGATTTGATTATTTTTGTGTACCGAAGTTCTTAAGTTGAACTTTCTGGTCAACATCTCTTATTTGAGTTTTGCTTGTGCATATTTTCTTGTTGCTTATGTATGTTATTGTTTGTTTGCAATAGAACACCCGGAGTGTGAAGCGTGTTACTACGAGTCTCTAGGTTTCGCGGATCGTCAGCAAGGCAAGTAACACATTGATCATACTCTTTTCATACCCAGTTTTTATGCATTAATTCCAATCCTCAAACATTGCATGATTAGGATGTCATTAACTTGTGGGTTGGGAAGTAGTTGTTGAGGTAGAACCTATTGCCCTATTACTATCAAACCCTTGGGAGTTACTTCTACGCGTTGTTATATTGCTATGCTATGCTCATAGGCGTGGTTTGGGTTTGAGTGAAATCCATGACGGATGTGAGATTGTTAATTAATCGTTCAACTTAAGGTGGCAACATAAATTAATATCTGGGTGGATTGAGGCACCTGGGGAACCCAATGTTGTCTGTTTTTTTGGAAATCCCGGGGTACCCGTGTGATCTTCCTATGGACCGCCACCCAGGCTCAAAGGGAACTGGGATGGTTCATGCTAGAAACTTCCGTGTGCAGCCACAAGCTATTATTGTCTCTAGCATAGTTGAGTAAGTTACGTGAAGCTCTTGAAGAGGTAGATCAGCAGGTAGTGGGTTTTGTAGGTTTGGTATGGTCTACCCGGAGTAAAGAGTTAATGTTTCTGAAAGACTGTGTCTCGGTCATCCGTTTCTCAAACACCATGTAGTGCGAGAAATCCAACGGAGGCGATCGGGTCTTGTGGGGAAAAGTGCGAAAACCTCTGCAGAGTGTACAATCTAATCATGGTTAGCCGTGTCCCCGGTTATGGACAATTCTTGAGTATCTAGTACTTGGGTTATCACATGTATCTCATCACTTTTAATTAATATTGTTGGGTTGTTAACTACTTTAATTTGGGATTGAGTTGGGGTTACCTTCTCAATATTGTTCAACCACCATGATAGTTAAATTAAAATCTATTCCTTTGTTGTAGGAAAAAAAATGGCTTTTCGCAAAAACTATAACCATACAGCTTTCCACCAGCCATATATGCATGTAGTGATAGCATTATTCTGTTTCTGCTCTACTGTGTTATATTGCCAGCATATTCCATGTGCTGACCCGTTTTCGGGTTGCAACGTATTATGTTGCAGACTTTTCAGACGAGGAGTAATGTTCGTTAGGTCATTGCCGTGCAGCTCAGCTATGCCGTTGGAGTTGATGGACTCACTTTATCTTCCAAGCCTTCCGCTGTTATCGCATTAGATGGCCTTAAGCCATATTATTGTAATAAGTTCTTTCTTGAGACTTTTCGATGTAATGAGTGTGTGATTGCTACTCTGTTATAAATCCTTCGAGTACTGTGTGTGTCAGCATTACCGATCCAGGGATGACACTGAAGCACCGAGACTTGACCATCTGAGGTTGGGTCGCTACAAGATGGTATCAGAGCACACACTGAGTGTAGGACACGACCACCAAGATAAACCCTAGGTCACACTTCTCTTCTCATTTCTAACTCCTCTCCATTTTCTACTCTTTAGGATGACGGAGATGAAGAACAAGTTTACCCAACCGGATGAAGACACACCTTTTGGACGCCACTTGAAGGAAGTCACTAGGTACTTGAACATTGGAATACCAAGCTTCACCGGGACGTACAATGCCACTTTACCAGAAGAAGAGTGCTGGATGATTCAAGTACAAGTTCCAGGAAGGACATTCTCGCCAACCTCTAAACCCATAGAATTTTCCTTCGATGCACCCACCTGGAGTCTAGGAAAGAGTATGGCAGCTCACATCACCATGGGACGCATTGGAGAAGTTTACAACAGGGAGCTTAAGGACACTATCTACCAAATATGTGGGCGCCAAGACGAGAAATGGGAAGTGATCAGCACCAAGAAGGATAAATCCATTGCAGCTTTCATCCAGGAGTTAAACCAGCACATTCTACGTCAGGAGAACCAGATGTGCGCTGACATGAGGGACCTGAAGAAGGCGAAGACTAGGATCATCGAGCTGGAGGAAGAACTCAAGTTTACCCGTGATGGATATGAGGAGGAAATCAAGACCCTACTAGAGAAGAATGACGACCTAGTCAAGAAGATCGGAGTATTCATGGGAGGACCAGCACAGGGAGTAGAAGACGATGATTCCACTTGCCCGGACAACTACATCATCATCGATGACACCGACTCCGACCCTAGTGATGATGACTTTGAAGACGAAGCTGGAGCAGACATCATGGAGTCTTCCACCGATCAAAATTTCTAGATGACCACCAACTATTAGTAGTATTTCCCCCATGTATATAGTAGTAGTGAGCACTTTTTCGATAGTTCTAGACCGTTTGTATGCCCTTGCTTGATTGATTGAGTGAAATGATTGTGTTTGTCTCATGTGCATATGGGTAGTGCTTTCTCATTAGACCTCTTCTATTCTAAATCTCTCCCATCTAAACCCCTCATATGCCTCCGAGACGTGACCCCGGTTTTGCTTTCCCACTGGAGCTCACCCAGTTGATCCAGCAGCAGAATGCCCTGATGCAATTGCTAGTTCAGAACTAGGGCAACAACAACAACAACAACCCACCGCCAGTGGACAACCTAGCCCGTTTTCTAAGGTTACAGCCGCCGGTGTTTCCCAGTAGCACCGAGCCTATAGTTGCTGATGATTGGCTATGCCGTATTGGAAGGGAGTTGAACACCGCAGGTTGCACAGATGCTGAGAGGGTGCGCTTTGCCGCACATCAATTGGATGGACCAGCAGCCTCATGGTGGGAGAATTACACAACCACTTTTCCTGTAGCCAACGTCACTTGGGACCAGTTTCAGCAAGCTTTCCGCACCGCCCATGTCTCAACTGGAGCTATGCAGATGAAGAAGTGGGAGTTCCGCAACCTACGCCAGGGGAACCGTACTGTGGCTCAGTACGTGGATGAGTTTAGCAAGTTATCACGCTATGCCCCTGATGATGTGGCCACAGATGCCGCGAAGCAGGAGAAGTTTATGGAAGGGCTAAATGATGAGATGAGCATGCAGTTGATGGTAGCAACCTTCAACAACTACCAGGAGTTGGTAGATAAGGCTCTTATGATTGAAGGGAAACATCAGCAGATTGAGAGCCGCAAGAGAAAGTATGGACAAGGGAAGTATAACTCAGGAGCTCAGCAGAAGCCTCGCCTAACCCTGAACTTGGGAGGACTTGTTCACAACCATGGAGGTCACAACCACACTGGAGGAAGATCACATAACCACAGTGGTGCTAAGAATGGGAATGGGAACGGAGCTAACAACAATTAGAACCGCTCCAACCCGTCTACTCCCGCCAAAAGAGACTTAAGTCAGGTTACCTGTTTTAAGTGCGGGAAGACAGGGCACTATGCCAATGATTGCCCTGAAGGAAGGAATGGAAATGGAAATGGAAGCGCTGGGAAGAAGCCCAATCCATTCAACAAAGGACAAGTGAACCACGTTAATGTGGAGGAGGTTGAAGAGCAGCCGGACGTGGTAATAGGTAAGTTTTTGGTTAAGTCATTTACCGCTCTTGTTCTTTTCGATACTGGTGCATTGCATTCATACATATCAAGGGGATTCATGGATAAGTTTAAACTACCAACCCAAACCCTTAGGACCCCTCTTTTAGTGAGTTCACCCGGAGCAGAATATATGGCTAGCCGATGGTGTGACCAGATACCCTTAACCATTGGCACACATGTGTTTCCGTCCGACCTAATTATCTTGGAGTCGCAAGGATTGGATGTGATATTGGGTATCGACTGGATGTCAAAGTATGGAGGAAGCATGACTGTGCGAGTAGGTCGATTTATCTCACCACCCCGGAGGGAAATAGGATTAAGTATGTGTCTAGGCATGTGCCAAAAAGGAGCCAAGTGAATGCCCTTACGGGAGTTGTTCAGGAGGAAGTGCTGGTAGTAAAGGATTACCGGATGTTTTCCTAGAGGAGTTACCAGGCATGCCACCGGACAGAGACATTGAGTTTTTGATAGAGCTATTGCCAGGTACAAGACCAATATCCTAGAGACCCTATCGGATGCCCGCGAATGATCTAGAGGAAATTAAGAAACAGATCAAGGAGTTATTGGTGAAAGGATACATCCGAAGAAGTTCATCACCTTGGGGAGCCCCAGTACTTTTGGTTGAGAAGAAGGATAAATCCCTAAGGATGGTTGTTGATTATCGCGCCTTGAATGAATTGACGATAAAGAACAAGTACCCACTACCGATGATCAACGATCTGTTTGATCAGTTGCAAGGAGCTAAAGTGTTCTCAAAGATCGATTTACGATCAGGGTATCATCAGTTGAAGATACGAGAGAAGGACATACCAAAGACGGCGTTCACAACGCGATATGGATTATACGAGTGCACAGTCATGTCATTTCGACTGACTAACACCCCTGCCTATTTCATGAGCATGATGAACAAGGTGTTCATGGAGTATTTGGACAAGTTTGTTGTGGTGTTTATTGATGATATCATGGTATACTCGAAGAACAAGGAGGAGCACAAAGAGCATTTGCGTTTAGTTCTCGAGAAGCTCAGGGAACACCAGTTGTATGCTAAGTTTAGCAAATGCGAGTTTTGGCTGAACGAAGTCGGATTCCTTGGACATGTTATATCAGGAGAAGGTATAACAGTAGACCCCAACAAGGTTCAGTCAGTCGCTGAATGGTTGGCACCCACCTCAGTTAGCGAGATCCGTAGTTTTCTTGGACTCGCAGGTTACTATCGGAGATTCATTGAGAACTTTTCCAAGATTGCAAAGCCAATGACTGAACTGTATGAAGAAGGATATTGCCGAGTATGTAGCCGTATGTGATGTATGTCAGAGAGTTAAGGCAGAACATCAGAAGCTAGCGGGACTATTACAGCCTATGTCAATACCCGAATGGAAGTGGGATAAACTTGGCATGGACTTTATCACCGGATTACCCAGGACTAAAGCAGGATATGATTCCATATGGGTAGTAGTGGATCCTTTGACCAAAGTAGCTCACTTCATCCCAGTGAAAACCACCTATACAAGTGCAAAGTTGGACAAGATCTATATGTCCAGGATCGTATGTATGCATGGAGTTCCAAGGACCATCGTATCGAATCGAGGAACACAGTTTACTTCAAAGTTTTGGCATCAGTTACACCAGACTCTGGGAACGAGATTGGAGTTCAGTACAGCGTTTCACCCGCAGACAGATGGACAGACTGAGAGAGTCAATCAAATTTTGGAGGACATGTTGAGAGCCTGTGCGCTAGATTATGGATCTAGTTGGGATGACAATTTGCCGTATGCAGAGTTCTCATACAACAATAGCTACCAAGCTAGTTTGAAGATGGCACCGTTTGAAGCCCTGTATGGACACAGGTGCAGAACACCATTGATGTGGGATGAGGTAGGAGACCGACAGTTGTTTGGACCAGACTTGATTAAAGAATCTGAGGAGAAGGTAAAATTGATCCGAGACCGGCTGAAGATTGCTCAGTCCAGGCAGAAGAGTTACGCAGATTCGAAACACAAGGAGGTAAACTATGAAATTGGAGATAGAGCATATTTGCGAGTATCACCTTTACGAGGAGTGAAACGCTTTGGAGTTAAGGGAAAGTTAGCCCCGAGATTTGTAGGACCGTATCGTGTTTTGGAATGGATGGGAGAAGTTGCTACAAGTTGGAGTTACCTGAGGGATTGTCAGGAGTTCAAGATGTGTTTCACGTTTCATAGTTGAAGAAGTGTCATGCTGAGATGGCCGATATACCGTTAAGAGATACAGTACCCTTGGAGGCGATTCAGTTGGACAGTGATTTGACTTATAAGGAGAAGCCAGTTAAGATTCTTGAGTTTGCCAGCCGAGTCACCCGCAGCAAGGTTATCAAGTTTTACAAAGTTCAGTGGAGCCACCATACCGAGGATAAAGCCACCTGGGCACGAGAGGATGATCTCCGCAAAGACCACCCACACCTATTTTCTAGCCAACCCGAATCTCGAGGGCGAGATTCATCTTAAGGGGGGTAGGTTTGTAACATCCCAAATTTTCAATTTGGAATGTTATACATAGGTCATTCATGCATATCATATTTTATTGCATCTTCGTTCCGCATCCCTTGAAATCCTAAGCAACTCAAGGACCCACGGAGAGAGTTGGGGATTTCCCGGTTTTCATATTTGATTTTTATCAAATAATGAAACAAGGATTTTTGATTTTAATAATTTTTCTCTCCGAAAAATATTTCATTTTAAAATACATGAGAGGAGATAATATGACTTCTCCAAAATAATTGAAATATTGGAGAAAAATATTAAAATCATTTATTTGATTTTATTTGCATTAGAAAAATTGCACGTTTTCAAAATTTCATTTTAGGGCCAAGAAAATGTTCAACTCGTCCTAAATATTTTATTTAGACGGTGAAAATTTGTTTTGGCATTTTAGGTTTTTATTTATTTCTTTTATTTTCTTTCTAGGATTTTATTTCGGTCGGCGAAGTTTAAAAAAAAGGGTTCCCGCGCCGACTGGGCCTAAGGCCCAGCCGCGCCAGGCCGCCGCCGCCTCCTGCGCGCACGCGCGCGCCGCCGCCGCCACTCGGACCGGAGTCCGAGTTGGACTCCGCCTCCACTGCGCCTTGCCCCCTCCTCTAAGTTGCTGCCCCACCCCCTTTATATACGCCGCCACCCCGCCCCCAACACCACACCACCACCACCGCCGCCCGCGCCACGCCAAGCCGCCGCCGCCGCTTGCCGTCACCGCCGCCGCAGCTCGCGCCACCGCCGAGCGCCGCCGCAGCTCGCGCCGCCGCCCCGCAAGCCACCGCCCGCCACTGCCTCGCCTCGCCGGACCTCTCGCCGGAGGTAGCCGCCGCGCCCTGCCGTCGGTTTTTTAAAGATCGTTCGGTTTTTTTAGAAACCCTAGATCTGTTTTTTTTCGAATTCGCCGGTTTTTTTCTCGATTCTTCTAATTAGTGGACGTTCGTCCATACGTTCGTTTTAACGAACGGTTTTCGCCCATTAGTTACAGTTAACGAACGCTCGTTCATTAGTCTGTTCATTAGTTTTCTTTTTATCGGATTAATCTGCGATTATTTTCGATAGCGATTTCTGATCCGATCTTAGTTTCTGTTTATCTTTCGCTCGTTAGTCGGAATCAGGCGATTGAAGCGCCTAGATCTTCATCCCGAGACCCTCTTTCTATTTAATCAACTTGCACAGGTTTTTCCTACTGTAAAAATTTGACCTAAGTCCAGATTAGTAAACAGATCTTGTTTCTTTCACCGTTTGAGTTTCGTTGCTCCGTTCGATTTGATTCTTTTTGTGTACCGGAGTTCTTAAGTTGAACTTTCTGGTCAACCTCTCTTATTTGAGTTTTGCTTGTGCATCTTTACTTGTTTCTTATGTATGTTATTGTTTGTTTGCGATAGAACACCCGGAGTGCGAAGCGTGTTACTACGAGTCTCTAGGTTTCATGGATCGTCAGCAAGGCAAGTAACACATTGATCATACTCTTTTCATACCCAATTTTTATGCATTAGTTCCAATCCTCAAACATTGCATGATTAGGATGTCATTAACTTGTGGGTTGGGAAGTAGTTGTTGAGGTAGAACCTATTGCCCTATTACTATCAAACCCTTGGGAGTTACTTCTACGCGTTGTTATATTGCTATGCTATGCTCGTAGACGTGGTTTGGGTTTGAGTGAATTCCATGACAGATGTGAGATTGTTAATTAATGGTTCAACTTAAGGTGGCAACATAAATTAACATCTGGGTGGATTGAGGCACCTGGGGAACCCAGTGTTGTCTGTTTTTTTGCAAATCCCGGGGACCCGTGTGATCTTCCTATCGACCGCCACCCAGGCTCAAAGGGAACTGGGATGATTCATGCTAGAAACTTCCGTGTGCAGCCACAAGCTATTATTGTCTCTAGCATAGTTGAGTAAGTTACGTGAAGCTCTTGAAGAGGTAGATCAGCAGGTAGTGGGTTTTGTAGGTTTGGTATGGTCTACCCGGAGTAAAGAGTTAATGTTTCTGAAAGACTGTGTCTCGGTCATCCGTTTCTCAAACACCATGTAGTGCGAGAAATCCAACGGAGGCGATCGGGTCTTGTGGGGAAAAGTGCGCAAACCTCTGCAGAGTGTACAATCTAATCATGGTTAGCCGTGTCCCCGGTTATGGACAATTCTTGAGTATCCAGTACTTGGGTTATCACATGTATCTCATCACTTTTAATAAATATTGTTGGGTTGTTAACTACTTTAATTTGGGATTGAGTTGGGGTTACCTTCTCAATATTGTTCAACCACCATGATAGTTAAATTAAAATCTATTCCTTTGTTGTAGGAAAAAATTGGCTTTTCGCAAAAACTATAACCATACAGCTTTCCACCAGCCATATATGCATGTAGTGATAGCATTATTCTGTTTCTGCTCTACTGTGTTATATTGCCAGCATATTCCATGTGCTGACCCGTTTTCGGGCTGCAACGTATTATGTTGCAGACTTTTCAGATGAGGAGTAATGTTCGTTAGGTCATTGCCGTGCAGCTCAGCTATGCCGTTGGAGTTGATGGACTCACTTTATCTTCCAAGCCTTCCGCTGTTATCGCATTAGATGGCCTTAAGCCATATTATTGTAATAAGTTCTTTCTTGAGACTTTTCGATGTAATGAGTGTGTGATTGCTACTCTGTTATAAATCCTTCGAGTACTGTGTGTGTCAGCATTACCGATCCAGGGATGACACTGAAGCACAGAGACTTGACCATCTGAGGTTGGGTCGCTATAGCAACGGGGCCAGAAATCCTTCTTGCTACCTCTTGAGCACTGCGTTGGTTTTCCCTTGAAGAGGAAAGGGTGGTGCAGTAAAGCAGCGTAAGTATTTCCCTCAGTTTTTGAGAACCAAGGTATCAATCCAGTAGGAGACCACGCGCGAGTCACCTCGTACCTACACAAACAAATAAGAACCTCGCAACCAACGCGATAATGGGGTTGTTAATCCCTTCACGACCACTTGCAAGAGTGAGATCTGATAGAGATGATAATAATAAGATAAATTTTTTTGGTATTTTTATGATATAGATTGAAAGTAAAGATTGCAAAATAAAATATATTGGAAACTTGTATGATGGAAAATAGACCCGAGGGCCATAGGTTTCACTAGTGGCTTCTCTCAAGATAGCATAAGTATTACGGTGGGTGAACAAATTACTGTAGAGCAATTGATAGAAAAGCGAATAATCATGAGAATATCTAGGCATGATCATGTATATAGGCATCACGTCCGTGTCAAGTAGACCGACTCCTGCCTGCATCTACTACTATTACTCCACACATCGACCGCTATCCAGCATGCATCTAGAGTATTAAGTTCATAAGAACAGAGTAACGCCTTAAGCAAGATGACATGATCTAGAGGGATAAACTCATGCAATATGATATAAACCCCATCTTTTTATCCTCGATGGCAACAATACAATACGTGTCGTTTCCCTTTCTGTCACTGGGATCGAGCATCGCAAGATTGAACCCAAAGCTAAGCACTTCTCCCATTGCGAGAAAGATCAATCTAGTAGGCCAAACCAAACTGATAATTCGAAGAGACTTGCAAAGATAAACCAATTATACATAAAAGAATTCAGAGAATATTCAAATATTGTTCATAGATAATCTGGATCATGAACCCACAATTCATCAGATCTCAACAAACACACCGCAAAGGAAGATTACATCGAATATATCTCCAAGAGAATCAAGGAGAACTTTGTATTGAGATCCAAAGAGATAGAAGAAGCCATCTAGCTACTAGCTATGGACCCGAAGGTCTGAACTAAACTACTCACACATCATTGGAGGGGCCATGGAGTTGATGTAGAGGCCCTCCGTGATCAATGCCCCCTTCGGCGGAGCTCTGGAAAAGGCCCCAAGATGGGATCTCTTGGGTACAGAAGGTTGCGGCGGTTGAAATAGGGTTTCGTGGTTCTCCTGGATGTTTGCGGGGTATGTGAACATATATAGGAGGAAGAAGTAGGTCGGTGGAGCTTTAAGGGGCCCACGAGGGGGGAGGACATGCCCAGGGGGGTAGGCGCGCCCCCTGCCTCGTGGCTGCCTCGTTGATTGCTTGACGTCCACTCCAAGTCCTCTGGATCATGTTTGTTCCAAAAATCATGTTCGCGAAAGTTTCATTCTATTTGGACTCCATTTGATATTCCTTTTCTACGAAATAGTGAAATAGGCAAAAAACAGCAATTTGGGCTGGGTCTCTGGTTAATAGGTTAGTCCCAAAAATAATATAGAAGTGTGAAATAAAGCCCATTAGCATCCAAAAACAGATAATATAATAGCATGGAACAATAAAAACTTATAGATACGTTGGAGACGTATCAATGTCATACCTAGTGCATCGGGTCCAATGAAAATCTTTTGCGACAACACTGGTGCAATTGCCTTGGCAAAGGAATCCAAATTTCACAAGAGAACCAAGCACATCAAGAGATGCTTCAATTCCATCCGTGATCAAGTCAAGGAGGGAGACATAGAGATTTGCAAGATAAATACGGTTCTGAATGTTACAGAACCATGACTAAGCCTCTCTCACGAGCAAAACATGATCAACACCAAGACTCCATGGGTGTTAGAATCATTACAATGTAATCTAGATTATTGACTCTAGTGCAAGTGGGAGACTGAAGGAAATATGCCCTAGAGGCAATAATAAAGTTGTTATTTATATTTCCTTATATCATGATAAATGTTTATTATTCATGCTAGAATTGTATTAACCGGAAACTTAGTACATGTGTGAATACATAGACAAACAGAATGTCACTAGTATGCCTCTACTTGACTAGCTCGTTGAATCAATGATGGTTATGTTTCCTAACCATAGACATGAGTTGTCATTTGATTAACGGGATCGCATCATTAGAGAATGATGTGATTGACTTGACCCATCTGTTAGCTTAGCACGATGCTCGTTTAGTTTGTTGCTATGGCTTTCTCCATAACTTATACATGTTTCTATGACTATGAGATCATGCAACTCCCGAATACTAGAGGAACACTTAGTGTGCTATCAAACGTCACAAGGTAACTGGGTGACTATAAAGATGCTCTACAGGTGTCTCCCATGGTGTTTGTTGAGTTGGCATAGATTGAGATTAGGATTTGTCACTCCGAGTACCGGAGAGGTATCTCTAGGCCCTCTCGGTAATGCACATCACTATAAGCCTTGCAAGCAATGTGGCTAATGAGTTAGTTACGGTATGATCCATTACAGAACGAGTAAAGAGACTTTCCGGTAACAAGATTGAACTCGGTATTGAGATACCGACGATCGAATCATGGGCAAGTAACATACCGATGACAAAGGGAACAACATATGTTGTTGTGCGGTTTGGACGGTGAAGATCTTTGTAGAATATGTAGGAACCAATATGAGCATCCAGGTTCCGCTATTGGTTATTGATTGGAGATGAGTCTCGGTCATGTCTACATAGTTCTCGAACCCGTAGGGTCCGCATGCTTAACGTTCGATGACAATCGGTATTATGAGTTTATGTGTTTTGATGTACCGTAGGTAGTTCGGAGTCCCGGATATGATCACGAACATGACGAGGACTCTTCAAATGGTCGAGACATAAAGATTGATATATTGGACGGCTATATTCGGACACTGGAAGTGTTCCGGGTGATTTCGGAGAAAACGGAGTGCCGGAGGGTTACCGGACCCCCTCGGGAACTAATGGGCCACATGGGCCTTAGTGGAGAGAGAGAGGGCCGGCCAGGGCAGGTCGTGCGCCCCCTCCCCCTCTAGTCCGAATTGGACTAGGGAAGGGGGCGGCGCCCCCTTTCCTTCTCCCTTCTCCTCCTTCCTTTCCCCCCTCCTAGTAGGACTAGGAAAGGGGAGTCCTACTCCTACTAGGAAGAGGACTCGTCCTCTCCAGGTGCGCCACAAGGGCCGGTCGGCCTCCCCCCTGCTCCTTTATATACGGGGGCAGGGGGCACCCTAGGACACACAAGTTGATCATTGATCTGTTAGTCGTGTGCGGTGCCCCCCTCCACCATAATCCACCTCGGTCATATCGTCGTAGTGCTTAGGCGAAGCCCTGAGCCAGTAGCTTCATCATCAGCGTCATCACGCTGTCGTGCTGATGAAGCTCTCCCTCGACACTCAGCCGGATCGAGAGTTCGTGGGACGTCACCGAGCCGAACGTGTGCAGATCGCGGAGGTGCCGTACTTCCGGTACTAGGATCGGTCGGATCGTGAAGACGTATGACTACATCAACCGCGTTGTCATAACGCTTCCGCTTACGGTCTACGAGGGTACATGGACAACACTCTTCCCCTCTCGTTGCTATGCATCACCATCATAGATCTTGCTTGTGCATAGGATTTTTTTTTGAAATTACTGCATTCCCCAATAGCCCAATGATCGGCAAGCCATAGAGAATAAATGGATCTTCAAGGTGTTAGTAGTGTTACTATCTACAAAGCCATAGAGAATAACGGACGCTGATCGTAGTGTTACTCTCTACAAAGCTCGAATTGTTGAAAAACAGTTTTTGAAAAGTTCAAGGTGTTGACTATGATGAGATTTTCTCATTCGTAGCGATGCTTAAGTCTGTCCGAATCATGTTAGCAAATTGCCACATTTTATGAAATCTGGCAAATGGATATCAAAACTACATCCCTTAATGGATTTCTTGAAGAAGAGTTGTGTATGATGCAACCAGAAGGTATCCTAAAGGTGCTAACAGAATGTGCAAGCTCTAGCGATCCATCTATGGACTGGTGCAAGCATCTCGGAGTTGGAATATACACTTTGATAAGTTGATCAAAGCATATAGTTTTATATAGACTTGTGGTGAAGCCTGTATTTAAAAGAAAGTGAGTGGGAGAACTACAGCCTTTCTGATAAAGTATATGTGAATGAAATATTGTTGATCAGAAATGACGTAGAATTTTCTGGAAAGCATAAAGGAATGTTTGAAAGGAGTTTTTCAAAGAAAGACCTTGGTGAAGCTGCTTACATATTGGGCATCAAGATCTATAGAGATAGATCAAGACGCTTGATAAGATTTTCCAATGATTACATACCTTGACAAGATTTTTGAAGTATTTCAAAATGGAATAGTCAAAGAAGGAGTTCTTGCTTGTATTGCAAGATGTAAAGTTGAGAAGACTCAAAACATGACCACGACAGAAAATAAAAAGAGAATGAAAGTCATTCCATATGCCTCAGCCATAGGTTCTGTAAAGTATGCTATGCTGTATCCCAAACCTATTGTGTACCTTGCCATGAGAATGGCAAGGGGGTACGATATTGATCCAGGAGTGGATCATTTGACAACTGTCAAAATTATCCTTAGAAGACTAAGGAGATATTTCTCGGTTATGGAGGTGATAAAGAGTTCGTCGTAAAGAGTTATGTTGATGCAAGCTTTTACACTGATCCGGATGACTCTGAGTCTCAATCTGGATACATATTGAAAGTGGGAGCAATTAGCTAGATTAGCTCCATGCACAATATTGTAGACATAGAAAATTTGCAAAATACATACGGCTCTGAATGTGACAGACCCGTTGACTAAGCTTCTCTCACAAGCAAAACATGATTACACCTTAGTACTCTTTGGGTGTTAATCACATAGCGATGTCAACTACATTATTGACTCTAGTAAACCCTTTTGGTATTACTCAACTGGAGATGTGAACTAATCACATAAAGATGTGAACTTTTGGTGTGAAATCACATGACGATGTGAACTAGATTATTGACTCTAGTGCAAGTGGGAGACTGAAGGAAATATGCCCTAGAGGCAATAATAAAGTTGTTGTTTATATTTCCTTATATCATTATAAATGTTTATTATTCATGCTAGAATTGTATTAACCGGAAACTTAGTACAGACAAACAGAGTGTCACTAGTATGCCTCTACTTGACTAGCTCGTTAATCAAAGATGGTTACGTTTCCTAGCCATGGACAAGATTTCTCATTTGATGAACGGGATCACATAATTAGAGAATTATGTGATTGACTTGACCCATCTGTTAGCTTAGCACTATAACCGTTTATTTTATTGCTATTGCTTTCTTCATAACTTATACATGTTCCTATGACTATGAGATTATGCAACTCCCGAATACTGGAGGAACACTTAGTGTGCTATCAAACGTCACAATGTAATTGGGTGATTATAAAGATGCTCTACAGGTGTCTCCGATGGTGTTTGTTGAGTTGGCATAGATCGAGATTAGGATTTGTCATTCCGATTGTCGAAGAGGTATCTTTGGGCCCTCTCGGTAATGCACATCACTATAAGCCTTGCAAGCAATGCGACTAATGAGTTAGCTATGGGATGATGCATTACGAGACGAGTAAATAGACTTGCCGGTAACGAGATTGAACTAGGTATTGAGATACCGACGATCGAATCTCGGGCAAGTAACGTACCAATGACAAAGGGAACAACGTATGTTGTTATGCGGTTTGACCGATAAAGATCTTCGTAGAATATGTAGGAACCAATATGAGCATCCAGGTTCCGCTATTGGTTAGTGACAGGAAGTGAGTCTCGGTCATGTCTACATAGTTCTCGAACCCATAGGGTCCGCACGCTTAACGTTCGATGATGATCGGTATTATGAGTTTATGTGTTTTGATGTACCGAATGCAGTTCGGAGTCCCGAATGTGATCACAGACATGACGAGGAGTCTCGAAATGGTCGAGACATAAAGATTGATATATTGGAAGGCTATGTTTGGACACCAGAATGGTTTCGGATAAGTTCGGGCAATTACGAGAGTACCGGGGGTTACCGGAACCCCCAGGGGAGTCAATGGGCCTTAATGGGCCATGGTGGGAGAGAGGAGGAGTGAAAGTGCAGCTATCCCTGGGTGGTTTTGGTAATTCCTAACAACATATAGCTCATTGAGCTAATGCTACTTGAAGATAAATATTTCAGGAAAAGCTCAAGGATTGGCATGGCATGGATTAGAAAGTGGACTCCTCAAAATGCTAAGGACAAAAGGATTGGCTCAAGCTCAAAGCACAAGACTCTACATTTCATTTTTAGTGATCCAAGATCACATTGAGTCCATAGGAAAAGCAAATACTATTAAGAGGGGATCAGGTGTTGCTTAATGAGGTTCTTGCTCAAAGTGCTTAGTGATATGCTCCACAACCCTCAACCACTTCATCATATCCAAATATATCCCAAACCAAAAGTCAAACTCGGCCCCACCTATTTGATCTATCCGGCGCCACCAAGTTCACTTGACATGGCCACTGCCACAAACCCTAGTCTTTTCCGTCCCACCGATAGGGATGTCGGCCTCACCGAGATGGGATTGTAATCTCTTTGTTTCCCTTTGTAACGTTTCGGTCCAACCGAGATGAGTGACCGGTCCCACCGATATTACAATGCAAACTCTCTGTTCCCCTTTCGTAACGTTTCGGTCCTACCGAGAGAGAGAATCGGTCCCACCGAGGTTGCCTAACCAACTCTCTGGTTAGTCTATTACCAAAATCGGTCTCACCAAGTTTGTGTAATCGGTCCCATTGAGATTACGTTATGCCTTAACCCTAATGATATCCGTCCCACCGAGTTGACATGTTGGTCCCACCGAAAACCCTAACGGTCACATTATGAACTAAATTGGCCTGACCGAGTTGTATGATTCGGTCCCAACGAGTTTGACAATTTGTGTGTAATGGTTAGATTCTGTGTGGAGGCTATATATACCCCTCCACCCACTCTTCATTCGTGTAGAGAGCCATCAGAACATTCCTACACTTCCAACATACATTTTCTGAGAGAGAACCACCTACACTTGTGTTGAGGTCAAGATACTTCAATCCAACCACATAAATCTTGATCTCTAGCCTTCCCCAAGTTGCTTTCCACTCAAATCATCTTCCCACCAAATCCTATCCTATGAGAGAGACTTGAGTGTTGGGGAGACTATCATTTGAAGCACAAGAGCAAGGAGTTCATCATCAACACACCATTTGTTATCTCTTGGAGAGTGGTGTCTCCTAGATTGGTTAGGTGTCACTTGGGAGCCTCCGTCAAGATTGTGGAGTTGTACCAAGGAGTTTTTACGGGCAAGGAGATCGCCTACTTCGTGAAGATCTACCCTAGTGAGGAAAGTCCTTCGTGGGCGATGGCCATGGTGGGATAGACAAGGTTGCTTCTTCGTGGACCCTTCGTGAGTGGAGCCCTCCGTGGACTCACGCAACCGTTACCCTTCGTGGGTTGAAGTCTCCATCAACGTGGATGTACGATAGCACCACCTATCGGAACAATGCCAAAAATCTCCGTGTCTACATTGAGTTTGCTCACTCCAAACTCCTCCCTTTACCTTCATATGCAATTGTTTTACATTCCGCTACTATACTCTTAGAATTGCATGTGTAGGTTGTTTGCTTGAATACAAAAGAAGAGAAGGTTCTCCCAAAAGAAGTAGTAGGAGAGAAGAATCACCATCAAGAGAGAGAAGGAGTAGAGATGACCGTTATGAACGAAGAACATCATGGAGAAGCAATGATTCGGAAAGGAAGGACAAATCATCAAGGGGCTACACAAAACGAAGACATCAAGCTCATGTTGGTGAATGGCTATCCGGCTCCGACTCCGACGATCACTCCAAGAGAAGTTATCACCCGACTCCGAATATACTCAAGATGAAGGTGTTGCCGGTCTAGCACTTGTGTCAACCAACTCATAAGACATATTTGAGTCACCAAATGAAGGAATTGGAAGATGCTTCATGGCTAAAGGCCCAAAGGTATCACACCCCGAGTATGTTGATTTCAATAGTGATGAAGATGATTTGCTAGGTGATGATGATTTACTTGTTGACAACTCTAGTTATGAAAACTATGATGAACTTGCTATTAATCATGCTAATCAAGATAAAACGAATGACAATGATAAGAAAGAGATTGAGCGTCTAACTAAAGAACTAAACAATCTTAAGTTAGCTCATGAAACTACCTTGGAAAATCATAGAGAACTTTTAAAGACTCATGAGAAGCTACACTTTGAAAAGCTCAACCTTGAGCAAGAGCATGAGTTCTTTAAGGCAATCAATGATGATCTTTGCAAGAAAAGTTCTTCTTACATTGCCAAGCGTTTACTATTGTCTACTTACATGCCACAAGTTAAATCTAGCAACAAGAACAAGAAAGATTCTTCTTCTAATAGTAACAATAATCATGCTAAACCCAGTGATGTTGCTTCTAGTAGTTCTCTTGATTCCACATTCTCTTAGCCAAGTTATACTTGAGCAAGAAAGTAGGTTATTGAAGGGAATTATAGAGAAAGGTGTTTACAAGAGCCTTGCGGGAAGTAAGCAATTTGAGGAAATTGTACGCAAGCAAGGAAGACACTGGAAGAATCAAGGTGTTGGTTTTGAACGAAAGTTCAATGCCAATGGAGTTGAGTGGGAAGAAGATCAATACCCCAAGACGAAATGTGTTCCTCAACAAGAGAAGTATGATCCTACTTCTTTCCAAGGAACACAAGCTCAAGATGATCTTCCACCACAAGACCACAAGCAAAAAGGCAAGGACAAGCTTCAAGAGGAGATTGATGCATTTGAGGAAGCTCCCAAAGCCTTGGTCAAGTGGGTTCCCAAGACTACATCAAGTTCTACTTCATCAAGTACGACTACAACTCCAAGGATTCCCATCAAGATGGTGTGGATCCTGAAGAAGAAGAACTAGAGAGTTGTTGAGGGTGACTCCACCAACACACTTCACTCATATCATTTTGGGGAGGACAAGTGCAAACAACTTCCATATCTTGCACTAGTTCAAGGAGTCACAAACCCTCTTGTTGGTAAGACAACGGACAAGGTAACCTAATGCATTCATGGACATCATCTCATGTGAATATCACTCTATGTCTATGGATATCCTTGTTTGTTCCTTGTGGGACTAACCCGTGTAGGTATTGAAAGTGCAACTCACTTCAAAGGATTGCTCCAAAGGATCTACATCAACATTGAGCATCTACATCTTCAACACCTACATGAAGTCATCATCGACAAAACCCAAGGTTAGTTCATCCCTCTTAAGGGGGGATATCACATCTAGGGGGAGCTTTACTCTAATCAATTGAGCTAAAGCAACTCTAATGGTGTGAACACAACAATGCTTTATGTAAAAGTGGCAACCCCACTTGTGCTTAAACGATGAGTATGACCTACGACCGAATGTTCTCATTTGACTTCTAAGTCAATATACTCATATATAGATGACCTAGTCATCGCCAAATTGCTTGATAGATGCTAGAGTGTTTGTGCATGCTTTGTCACATATTTCTTTTGCCATCTTATTGTGTGATCATGTTGGTTGCATATTTTACTCATTCAAGGACATCCATTTGTTGATTTGATTTTTTGGCTTTTTCTCTTTTGCCAAATGGATGGACAAGAATGCCTAAGAACTCCCTCTAGCTATCTATGATTTTCTTGTCTCAAAATCTATTCATGCTACATCACAAAGTTTTATCAAGTCAGATTCGAACCACTCTGTGTAAGGAGCACTCGGAGTCCCCGATTCGTCATAGACTTAAGCTTCCAAAACCTCTTTGTGCATTTCGGTATGACCGAGTCATCCATTTCGGTCACACCGAGATCACTAAGTTGATCTAGGTTTTCAATCTCGGTGCAACCGATTAGAACTTTTCGGTCACACTGAGTTGCAGTAACCGCTTGCAGTTCTACATCTCGGTGCCACCAAGTTGTTCCACTCGGTCGCACCGACAGGGTCAGGTTATGTATACCGATGGGTCAAATTTTGGAATTTTTTTCGAAACCTTTCACCCGCGCATGACCTGCTCTGCCTCCTCGGGTCTCCGGATCGTCCTCTCGCCCTCAGCAACCTCCCTTCGTTGGTCTCCGCCGCCGTCAAGGCAATCTGCCCCACTGTTACTGCCGTAGCAAGTTCACCACCGAAGTAGGGTATGAACTTGATCTGTGTGTTATTCCTTAATTCCGATTCGTAGCACATTGCTTTGCCATGATTCTTGCCACATGCGAAATCATCTTGTCCAGCGAAAGCACCCTGTAGATTAGATTTGATTTGAAAATTTAGGGTTAGGTCTCCGCCCAACTCATCTCGGACCAACCGAGTTGTAGAAATCGGTCTCACCGATTTGGCTTAGCCCATTGCACATGCGTTTTCGGTCTGACCGAGTTCGATTCTCTGTGAAACCCTAGCAGTCTTGGTGCCACTGAACTGTGATTTGGTCTGACCGAGTTCACTAGTTTAGGTTCCAAAAGCTGCTTCGGTATCACCGAGTTTACAAATTGGTAGATCCGAAATGGTTTCTGTGCAGAACTAAAACTAAGTTTTTAAGTCATCTGTTTTGCAAAATTCTGCACTTGTTTTGCAAAATTTAGTTCTTCAAACTTGGCCGTTGTGGGATCCCTTCCCGCTCCTGCTTAAAGTTCTCCTTGGTGGACATGGTTCTGCTCTCAAGGTATCTCAATTGCATGATCGTGTTTTCTCTTTCAATGTTTCGTGCAAAGAAGTTGGGTTCTTTATCTTGCATCAAAGGAGTTTTGTCTACCCGCAATTCAAATGTTACTTTCATCTTTGGGGTCATGGTGGCCCGGATTGGGAAAAGGAATTTAGGTTATGGCAAGCTGAATGTGATCAGGAGTGGACTTTGGTCAGCCATCCAAGAGGAGAGCTAGGTTAGGTTTGGAGGCCATGCAACACGTCCCAGAAAAATCTTCTCTTCGTTCTCAATCACTAGATCTAAGCATCACAAGCATATTCAATTTGCCACGTTCATGCAATATTCGGCTAGAAAAGGTTATAGTTATGGGCCTACGTCTGATGACGTGACTACTCTCCGGGAGGCATGCTATGTGGTCTCTGAGCATGAAGCTGCTTATTCTCCGTCATCGGCATCTTTGCCGGTGGCTGTTTCTTCTCCGTCGTCAGCATCTTCGCCGCCGGCTTGCTCGGTCATTTAGTTTGGAACGTTGCCGCCATCCCCGGAGGGTTTATCCCATGCATGCGGCACGTCCAGATTTTCGGGCGGGCTGTTGTTACTTGCCACGGCAAGTTTGGATTCGCCCGTATTGCCTTCTGTTGCATCTTTGGGCGTTGACACGGCTCTGGGCTCCAGCGCCCAGCCCATTTGCTTATCGGATGATGAAGTTGAGAGCCCATCTTCTCCGGCGATTCAGTTTCCCTCTCCACAAGATATTGTCAATGATTTACAGAGTTTCGATGAGATGATCGAGGATTTAGCTGCAAGCTATTGGGACTGCCAGAATTGTTTGGGCATGGGGTCAGGGACCTGCATGAACACAATACGGTGCAGAAATTGTTTTCATTCAGGTCATATTAAAAAACATTGCACCGGCCACGCCCCTGACTTATCTCTCTGGGTGCCCAAAGTCCCATCACCTAGCTTTGGAAATCCTAACAGGAAGGAAATTTACTCTGCTTCCCCTACCTCTTCGGTTTCCCAAGAACAAACGCCTCCCCAGCAAAAAAAACCCCAACTCATGTTACTCCACCGTCATCGCCATTGCCACGCCCGCCGCAACCCGCACACCACTAAGCAGCATCAAGCTCTGATCTTCGCCCGCCTCCCCCAATGGCAGTGTATGAGATCGATCCTTTTCGCTTCATCCAGGCTGGCTTTGATATTGTGGATGGTGGAGCAGATCATCTGCCGTGCACCTACTACACTCCGGCGATCCCTCCCCCCCTCGAGCGCACAAGCAATAAATGGTAGCAATTGTTGAGCCTGCCCCCCAGCTCATCTGGTAGGCGTTCGTCGGTAGAAGGTGCTTAACTTCTTAGTTCAGACCATGCATGTTCTTGTCCTCTCTGCTCAAACTTGGTTTCAAGGAGTAGGATTATTCGAGATGGAAGACTCTGTGGTCCATGCCTCTTTTAATTCCCACCCGCCTTTTCCATTGGGTCTAGATGAGGATGGTCAGGAGCTCTTTGTCAGATTTATTTTGCACAACCAAGGAGAGGGTTTCAGAGCTTTACATGGACACAGACAGGGTTGGTTGATGTTTATTGGCATACCTCTGGATTATCGCAATACACAATGCATTGCAGATATGGTTAGTACCTTTGGTCAGTTCCACTATTGGAACAGTACAGATCGACGGAAAGTCAGGTCCTTGGTTCGTGCATCTTTCCCTGACAAAGCTCTGGTTCCACGTTCGGTTACTTTTCGGGAATTTGCTAATTGGGGTGCTACAATAGTTTCTTGGATGGCTGGCTGCTATATTCTAGATGGTGACTTTGCTGAGGCTACGATACCAGCGGATGAGGACCCAATGCCTCTAGATGGCAACCCACATCCCATGCCAGGCGCTAATGCTCCCCCTCAGCCGTTTTGGGCCATGCCGCCGTACCCTGCTTTGGGTTGGAATGCGGTGCCCCCCGGTCATGATCAAGGACACAATGACGCTCAAGGATGGGGACATAATTTGAACAATGATGATGGTTGGGGGCCATGGGAGGAAGCCGATCAGCCCGCACAAGAACCTGTAAAGGACCCAATCGTACAGGACCAAAACTCCATGATCCTCAATCCATCCATGAGTTCTGATGATGAATTGATATAAAAGAGGTACATCAGCCTTTGGTCCATGCTCATCCAGTGGGGCCACTTGATCCTATCAATCTAGGTATTGACAGGGTGTTCTATGGGCCAGTGCTACCGCCAGCAATGATTTGGGGAAGATCTGTCAAGTCCTTGATGCCAGAGTTCTTAATCAAGAATATTCCAGCTTTTTTGCCAGGACTTTGCTTGCCACCCCTGCCTGTTAAGTTGAGCTCGCCTCTTTTGGAGCAACGCTGGCAGTCCATGGCTTACTATAAACCTGATTTCTACCCACAGCCACGCTCCTCTATTGTTCTTCAAGAGTTACCTGATGAGTCGCAGGATCCTGACACTCAAGCCCAAGATGAGTTTCTGTTCACATCTGTCACTCCCTTGCCCTTGGGGAAGAGGTTGCGGCAATCTCGTCGCTCCAAGCATAATGTTCAGATAGTTGAAGAGGTGACTGATTTTTCTGTCAGACGGATGACACGCAACTGCGCGAAAAGGACTGGCATGAATCCCACCTCTGCTATTCCTATCAAGCCTACTCCTCTCCGTCACCCCAAGGCCAAGAAGATCAAGCTCGACGCGGATGCAAGCCAAGATACTCCCCTGCCACCTCCGACGCTGATCGCTACAATAGAGGCAATCGGTGCTTCACTCAGCAGCGCTCCGGACAAGTTATCGGTGGAGAAGCTTATGGCTCCTCCTCAACAAGCTCCACAAGACGAGGGTTCTCATGATGAGTGAACTGCAGAGTTATTTGCTGGGACCAAGGCAACATCTGGTCGCTTGTTCTTTTGGTTTTATTTTGTCTTGTTTCCATGTCGCTCTGAACTTGTCTGAAGTGGATGTATGTAACTCTGCGGGAGTTATAGCTGAACTGTTAAGAAGCTCAGTTGGACTTTATCAACTTATGCTAATTATTTATGGAGACTACATCGTTTCGTAATTGGAATGTGCTGTGTTGGAATGTGCGTGGTTTGAATTCGGATGCTCGCCAGCGTGATATTAGAGCTAAGATCAAGGAGAGTCACTGCTCCATAATTTGTTTACAAGAAACTAAGTGTGAGCAGTTTGACATTAGGAAGATTCGGTCTTTCTGCCCTAGGCGTTTTGATTGGTTTTCCTTTTCTCCATCTGTGGGTGCCTCTGGTGGAATTTTGGTCATTTGGAATTCTTCTGTCTTTCAGGGGTAGTTAGTGGAGATCCAGCGCTTCAGTGTTGTTGTTTCTTTTAAGTCTGTTCATAATTCAGAACAATGGACTTTGGTGTCAGTCTATGGGCCATGTGAGGGTCAACCTAGAGATGATTTTGTGAGTTAGTTCACTAGTAGAAAAAGGGTCAAACGTGAAGCACATTAGTGCCGGTTTGAATTTGAGCCGGCACTAATGTGTGCATTAGTGCCGTTTCCAACGGCTAGCCGACTGCTCTCATTAGTACCGGTTCGTGGCGAACCTTTAGCACCGGTTCGTGCCACGAACCGGTACTAAAGTGAGTGGTGGCAGGATGTTGTCAGTCCGGGGCCCCTCCAACACCTTTAGTACCGGGTCGTATCACGAACCGGTACTAAATTTCGTCCTACATAGACCCTTCGTCCACCCCGAGCTCGCTCTATTCTTCCCCTTTCCCCTCTCCTCTCTGTTCTTTTCCCTCTTCCTCTCAAGCTCATCACACATTTTGCCCAAAATTTGTCAAGATTTGAAGGCCCCCATCCATTCAAATGATCACAAAGGTTAGCAACTTTGTCCTTTCATCTCTCATTGCTAGATTAGCTCGTCAATGCTTTATGTAGTGATTGATTTTTGAGTTTAGTAATTTGGGAGGAATTATATATATGTGCTAGTATTTGATTTATATGCAATTTGAGGTCAAAAATAACACTTAGTTTGCATATGTAGGTGTGGTTTACTTAGTACCTTCTAAATCTCCATCGTAACCACCATCGATCGCTCGCAACGTCCCGTCGCCGGCACCACCTTGTGGTGAGCCTCTTGTTCATGAAGTTTTATATAAAAAATTGATGTTTGTGTGATTTGGATATATAGTTACTCGTATAATTATCTTACCCATACGTTGTTTGTTATACATAGTGCCATGGTTTTGATATCCGTCCCCGTCGGCCATCGTCCGGGTTATGATTCGGATGTGGTATATTCTCTTTTAAAACTATTCATTGCATTTTGTATTTATGACAAATTATGCCCATCAAGTTGACATAGATATTTGTATGTAGGAGGTAGTTGAACCAGAAATTCCAACCGACCCTATTGTCAAGAGGTTAAAATTAGTTGAAAGAGAAAACGAGGATTTGATGGAAAAATTGAAAAAAATTGAGGGGGAGAAGATGGAATTGGAGTTGCATGTTGCCGATGTCGTCGATGATCACAAGATTAAGATGGAGAAAATGCGCTTGAAGATTAGAAAGATTAGAAAATATGCCATTCATAGTGAGGCTTGGTATCATTATGCTGTTGGATCAATTGTTACCTTAGTTGCAATCTTGATCACATTTGTTATTGCATTTAAATGCTTTAGCTAGAGAGTTATTTGTTTGTTGCATTTAAGTGTTGGATGATCTTTATGTATGAACTTTATGTATTGTATTAATTTGGTGTTTTCGGTGCTGTGTATTGAAGATGAGCCGGCAATGGATGTACGATGACCGATGCTCTCCTGAGTTCATTAATGGCGTGCGTACTTTTCTGCTTGCAGCTGAGGCAAACAAGCGGGCGGATGGTTTTATGCCTTGTCCATGTGTTGGCTGTAAGAATGGTCACAATTACTGAACGTCAAGAACCATTCACGTCCACCTGTTTGAGTCTGGTTTAATGCCCCACTATAACGTTTGGACCAAGCATGGAGAAAGAGGGGTTATGATGGAAGACAATGAAGAAGAAGAGGACGGCGACAGCTATCCTGGCCATGGGTTCCCTGAATACGATGATACAACAATGAGGGAAGAAGTTGAGCCGGTAATGCGGGAAGAAGCTGAGCCGGCAATGCGGGAAGAAGCTGAAGAAGAGGCATCGGATGAGCCCATTGATGATCTAGGTCGGGCCATTGCCGATGCAAAAGAGAAACTGCGCAAGTGATTTGGAGAAGAAGAAGTTGCAGCGCATGTTAGAGGATCACAAAAAATTGTTGTACCCGAATTGCGTAGGTGACAAGAAAAAGCTGGGCACCACACTGGAATTGCTACAATGGAACGCAGAGAATGGTGTATTTGACAAGGGATTTGGAAAGTTGCTGGTAATGATAAAGAATACGCTTCCAAAGGACAACGAATTGCCCAAGAGTACGTACGAAGCAAAGAAGGCTGTCTGCCCTCTAGGGTTAGAGGTGCAGAAGATACATGCATGCCCTAATGATTGCATCCTCTACCGCGGTGAGTACGAGGATTTGAACGCTTGCCCAGTATGCGGTGCATTGCGCTATAAGATCAGCCGCGATGACCCTGGTGATGTCGAGGGCGAGCGCCCCAGGAAGAAGATTCCTGCCAAGGTGATGTGGTATGCTCCTATAATACCATGGTTGAAACGTTTGTTCCAAAACAAAGAGCATGCCAAGGCGAAAGACGGAAAGTTGAGAGTACCCACTGACGGGTCGCAGTGGAGAAAAATCGAAAGAAAGTACGGGAATGAGTTTGCAGATGACGCAAGGAACGCATGGTTTGGTCTAAGAGCAGATGGCATTAATCCTTTTGGGGAGCAGAGCAGCAACCATAGCACCTGGCCTGTGACTCTATGTTTGTATAATCTTCCTACTTGGTTGTGCATGAAGCAGAAGTTCATTATGATGCTAGTGCTCATCCAAGGCCCTAAGCAACCCAGCAACGACATTGATGTGTACCTAAGGCCATTAGTTGAAGAACTCTTACAACTGTGGAATGGAACAGGTGTTCGTGCGTGGGATGAGCACATGGGGGAAGAATTTGACCTAAAGGCGTTGCTGTTCGTGACCATCAATGATTGTCCTGCTCCCAGTAACCTTTCAGGACAGACAAACAAGGGATACCGCGCCACGCACTGTTTGGACGATACCGACATTATATATTTGGCTAATTGTAAGAAGAATGTGTACATGGGACATCGTCGATTTCTTCCGAGCAGGCATCCCGTAAGAAAGAAAGGCAAGCATTTCAAAGGTGAGGCAGATCACTAGACGAAGCCTCGCCACCGTACTGGTGCTGATGTACATGATATGGTCAAGGATTTGAAGGTGGTCTTTGGAAAGGGTCCTAGTGGACAACCTGTTCCGAATGACGCTGACGGACGCGCACCCATGTCGAAGAAGAAATCTATATTTTGGACCTGCCCTATTGGAAAGACCTAGAGGTCCGCTCCGCAATCGACGTGATGCACGTGATGAAGTATCTTTGTGTGACCCTGCTTGGCTTCTTGGGCATGTATGGGAAGACAAAAGATACACCTGAGGCACGGGAGGACTAGCAACGTATGCACGAAAAAGACGGCATACGTCAGGGTCATGCAAGCTATGCTCTTACCAAAGAAGAGAAGGAAATCTTCTTTGAATGCCTGCTCAGTATTAAGGTACTGTCTGGCTTCTCGTCGAATATAAAGGGAATAATAAACATGGCAGAGAAAAAGTTCCAGAATCTAAAGTCTCATGACTGCCACGTGATTATGACGCAACTGCTTCTGGTTGCATTGAGGGGGCTTCTATCGGAAAACGTTCGATTAGCCATTGTGAAGCTATGTGCATTCCTCAATGCAATCTCTCAGAAGGTAATCGATCCAGAAATCATACCAAGGTTAGAGAATGATTTGGTGCAATGTCTTGTCAGTTTCGAGTTGGTGTTCCCACCATCCTTCTTCAACATCATGACGCACGTCCTAGTTCACCTATGTGAAGAAATTAACGTTTTGGGTCCTGTATTTCTACACAATATGTTCCCCTTTGAGAGGTTCATGGGAGTCTTAAAGAAATATGTTCATAACTGTGCTAGGCCAGAAGGAAGCATCTCCAAGGGCCATGAAAATGAGGAGGTCATTGAGTTTTGTATTGACTTTATTCCTGACCTTAAGCCGATTGGTGTTCCTGAATCGCGGCATAAGGGCAGACTGGATGGAAAAGGCACGCTAGGAGGGGAACCAATAATATGTATGGACAGACATTCTCTCACTGAAGCACACTACACAGTTCTACAGAATTCCGCCTTGGTGGCTCCGTATATGGATGAACACAAGAATTTGCTACGCTCCAAACACCCGGAGCTGTCTAATGACTGGATTACACGTGAACAAACCAGGAGTTTCGCCAGCTGGTTGCAGACACGTACCATGCATGACGCCTCTATTGAAGATGACCTGTACTTGCTGTCCTAGTTACCATCTTCGAATATAATGAATTTCAAAGGGTACGAGATAAATGGTAATACATTTTACACAATCGCCCAAGATAAGAAGAGCACCAACCAAAACAGTGGTGTCCGCTTTGATGCAGAAACCAAGATGGGAAAGGAAACATATTATGGTTATATACAGGACATATGGGAACTTGACTATCGACGTGGTTTGAAGGTCCCTTTGTTTCGGTGCAAATGGGTCATTATGACACGAGGCGGGGTAACGGAAGACCCGCAGTACGGAATGACAACAGTGGATCTCAACAATCTTGCGTATGTAGACGAACCATTCGTCCTAGCCAATGATGTGGCACAGGTTTTCTATGTGAAGGACATGTCTACCAAGCCGAGAAAAAGAAAAGATAAGGAAGCGAATGCATCGTACGATGAGCCAAAGCGGCACATAGTTCTTTCTGGGAAGAGAAACATCGTGGGAGTGGATGACAAGACAGACATGTCAGGAGGTTATGAAAAGTTTGATGAAATTGCTTCATTCACAGTGAATATTGACCCGAGCATCCAGTTAAATGATGAAGATTTTCCATGGCTACGGCGCAAAGGGACACACGCAAAGAAAAAGTTTCACACCCAAAGATCTGGGATGTGATCGGCTTCACTATCATCACTTTCTTCTGTGTTTCACACCCAGGAGGGAATCTCTGTAATAGTTAGGGTAGCTAGTTATGTGTTTTGGCATTTGAAACGCGAAGAAATTTTATGTGCAAGCAAATTCTTTCATGCATTTACTGATTTTTTGAGCTAAATGACCCTGAACTTGAAAAAGCATTTCAAATGAAATCAGAAAAGGTTGAAAGTTGGCATGGTATCATAATTTCACCCACATAGCATGTGCAAAAAAGTAGAGAGGGTTACCGCAAAAACTAGATGCACTTCATGTACAAAATGGACAATCTCTTTCAAAGTATGAGGGTTTCGGACGAAAACTCATCCGTTACAAAGGCATTTCATTTTTCAAATAACCTAAGCATTACCAAATTGAATATAATGATAAAGCACACTAATATTGAACATAAGAAAAAAGAATCACTGAAAAATTTATTTTCAAAGTTAAGTTATTCACAAACTAGTGATTCATACAAATTTCAAATAATTCAAAATTTAAACTATTCAAATTTGTAAACTACCGGTACTGACAGAAAGTTTGTAATTTTTTGTACCTAAAGCAAAAATATTCACAAAGAAACTCTAAATACAGCAAAAAACAACTCAAAAATAAATAAAATAGAAATAAATAAAGCAAAAAAATAAGAAAAAAAGCCCACCTACTGGGCCACAGCGGCCTGCATACGACTAGAAACCCAAATTCTAGTTGGGCTAGGATGCAGGCCTGCTAGCCCAGTAGGCCCAACAGGGCATCGCAGCAGAGGTAGGCCCAGAAGGCCTGCTTAAGAGAGGAGCTCGAGACAGCAGCGACGGCGGGGCTTATAAGCAGGTGCGAGTGCCCCTCGGCTAGCGAGGTGGGACTAAACTTTTGCGCCCCTCGCCTGGCAGTGCACACCCTTTAGTACCGGGTCGTGGCTCTAACCGGTACTAAAGGGGGGCCTTTAGTACCGGTTGGCGCCACGACCCGGTACTAAAGGGCGTGCGGTTCCCACCGCTTCGCCTGGCCAAAACAGACCTTTAGTACCGGTTGGTGGCTCCAACCGGTACTAAAGGTGGGTTCTATATAAGAAAACACTTCAAAAAAATTGTCAGTTTCTCATCTCTCCCTGCTTCTTTCTCCTCTGCCCCATCACCACCGCCCCTCGTCGTCGCCCCCATCGCCATCCGTCACCGTCCCCGTCGCCGTCCGTCGCCATCACCGTCGCCGTCCTCGTCGTCCCCGTCGCCGCGCCGTGCCCCGTCGCCGCGCCCCGCCCCATCGTCCCCGCCCGGCCCGTCCCCGTCCCCGTCGTCGCTGCCCCATCCCCGTCACGGTCTCCGTCTCCGTCCCCGTCGCCGCCCACCGTCGTCGCGCCTCGCCGGTGAGCTCCTGCCCCGGCCGCCAACCACACACACACACACACATTGTTATAGAATTGTTAGCAATCTTTCTGTTTTTAGTTATAGAATTATTAGAAATGTTAGTTTTAGTTATAAAATGTTAGTTATATAGAAATGTTAGTTATATAGAAATATTAGAAATGTTAGTTATATAGAAATGTTAGATATATTAGAAATGTTAGTTATATAGAAATGTCAGTTATATAGAAATGTTTTTTAGTTATAGAAATATTAGAAATGTTAGTTTTAGTTATAGAAATATTAGAAATGTTAGTTTTAGTTATAAAATTTAGAATTTGCATATATGAAATCACAATCCATCATTTAAAAAATGTTACTTTACTTTTGCGGCTTATAGTATTTGTTGTCGACGATGCCCGGCCCGCATCCTCACCGTCGACCCGTTCGCGACGACGTCCTGCTTCAGAGGACCCATGTCCGGGACTGGGCTTCGCCGGGCTGGCACTGGGAGGTGCTACCTTCAGAGGCGCGACGCTTGGTGAGGAACCCAGCCCCGGGTCCCGTCGTCGACCCTCATCTCCTTTGGTGGCGTTCGCGTGGGCCACTTTCGGTGCGGAGGGAGCTGGCCCCGCCGGAGGTGGTACATCACCGTGTCAGGGAGGAGGACGAGCACGTCCATCGCTACATGGCTGCTATGGACGTCAGGTTCACCAATACCTGGCAGGTTCTTTGGGGAGATCACCCAAGCTATGATCCAGTGATGGTTCCTTCACTTTGGTTGTCCACCGCCTAGATTACTCTCTAGTATTCAATCTTTATTAGCTAGCTAGCTAGCTAGTGATGTATTCGATATATAATATTCGAGATGATTTATTCGAGATTATATATATTATTCAAGATGATGTATTCGAGATTATGTCTATTATTCGAGACGACGTATTCGAGATTATATTCGATGATGCTTATTATGTACTATGATTGATTCAGTTTTTCCTTATTAATTGATTGCATCCATGCATTGTAATTTGAATATATTACTTTTGGATTAGTTAAACAAAACCTATGGCGGACAATACCGGCAGAGAGGGAGAAGAGGCCCTGTTCAATATCATACGCAATCCTCGCGGGCCAGATGATGATCAGAATGAAGAAGATTATGACGGCTCTGTCGGTGTTCTGGGAACGGGGGTCCCCAGACTTGCCTGCCTGCAGCCTGCGGCGTGGCTCAAGGGGGGCCCAGCACGGCCCATCTTCATCAACACAGACCCAAGACCCTCGCGAGGGGCCAAGCCTCGCGGGGCGGACGACACGGAGCTTCCTCAGGCACGGCCTCATTAGGCTGGCTCGCGAGGAGGCAGAGAGATCAAGGTGGGGTACCTCACGAGTGCCCGTGACGCAAGCCATGACGACCAAGGGCGCCAGGCGGGTGCCAGCCCGTGCAGTGTCCTCCTTTCCTCTTTGGTGCAAAGGGGGCAAGCGTAGCCACGGAGTACCGAGGCATCAGGCAAAGGTTGCCATTTCGGTGCAACGAGACCAGGACCAGGAAGACTGCAAGATGGAGGTCATCGTGGAGCCCAAGACGGCGTCACCACCAGAGCTTTGTGCAGGCGAAGACTACTTTTGTCAGGGTAGTGAGTACTAGCTGTCCCCCTTCAAATTAGCCCGCCATTGTTGGCTCCCTTCCCGCTCGATATTTGGGAAGAGGACCAGGGCCTCTATAAATAGGACCAGCCACCCACAGAAGAGAGGGGTTCAGAGGGGTTAAGAGGAGAGGTTCGATAGGAGGTTGAATCGGAGAAAGACAATCAGAGAGAGAGGGAGAGAAGGGTGGTTGAACTCATCCCAGCAGTTCATCGCCCCAGCCAAGAACAGACCCTCGCGAGGCTGTTCTTCCTTGTATCATTCATCATCATCAGTCCAAGAGGCAATCCACCATGCCACACACTGGAGTAGGGTATTACACCACAACGGTGGCCTGAACCAGTATAAACCCTGTGTCTCTTGTGTTGTTCTTTCCATAGCTTAGATCTTAGCGAGGCGGAGGGGTGCAGGTAGGTAGGAAGTGAGATCTCCGCGCGCACCCCAGTGTTCGAACCTTAAGGGTCTGCCAGAACCCGAAATCCGACATTTGGCGCGCCAGGTAGGGGTGTGCTAGAATTCATCTTCCACCACCCCGTTCTCCTCCGACCATCGCACCCATGTCTGACGCTCGTCGGGCCCGCGCCGAGCGCCGGGCCGCTCTCGCTTCCCGCATCGCCCAGACGGCTCCTGTTGGTAGGCGTCCTCACCGTTCCCCGTCACCTGCCGTCAACGCCACCACCGGCCCGGCGGGGGACGAGCAGCAAGCATCGTCTCAGCATCCGTCCGTGCGGCAAGACGGCCGCACCGCAACTCCCTCGCTCCCCCCGGCTGGTTCTTCGTCCCGCGCACTCCGCGCACCCATGGAGGCTCGAGCTGCACTCATCGCGGCGAACAAGCTCCTGCTCTACCGCCCCGTCGACGACGTCTACGAAGAATGGCTCGACCGCGTCGCCGAGCTCATCCGCGCCGCAGGGGGCTCTCCTGCGCCGTCCGTTCCGCAGCACCGCATCCCGCCCCACGCGGGCGACGAAGCTCCGGCGGCGCCCCGGCCGCCTCCTCCTCAAGAAGGCGCCATGGCTCCAAGGCGCGTGGCCCCTGGGCGGAACCCGCTCCGTCAGGTGCTAGCGCAGCAAGAGCAGAGCTGACAGGAAGTCCCTCGCCCGCAAGAAGCTGCCTGGGTGCTCCCTGCTCCAGCACGTCGCAACCATGCTCCTGCTCCCGCACGTCAAGACCCAGCTGCAGCACGTGGGGACATGCAAGACCAAGCTCTCCGTCACCCAAGACCTCCCGTGGCCACAGCAGGCTGCCGTGCCTTCACCGCCGAGCTACGCAGTGTCGCGTGGCCCGGCAAGTTCAAGCCAGACCTGCCTCCTCGCTACGACGGCACGGCTGACCCTGCGGAGTTCCTCCAGCTCTACGAGCTGGGCATCGAAGCTGCCAACGGAGACGAGAAGGTCATGGCGAACTGGTTTCCCATGGCGCTCAAGGACGGGGCACGCACCTGGCTCCTGAACCTGGCTCCAGGCACGATCTCCTCCTGGGACGAGATGCGCACCCGCTTCATCGCCAACTTCCAAGGTACTTGCGACCGGCCACCCGCCGTGAGCGACATGCGCCGCATAAAGCAACAACCCGGGAGACCCTGCAGAAGTACATCCAGCGCTTCAACAACGCACGCCTCAAGAGTCCCAGGGTGACTGAAGAGGCCATCATCTCAGCTTTCTCCAACGGCGTGCGCGATGTCAAGATGAAGGAGGAGCTGGCGATGCATGAAGACCTGTGCACTTCTTTGGAGCTGTTCAACTTGGCAACCAAGTGCGCCAGGGCTGAGGAAGGGCGTCTCTCCCTCCTCGAGCTGCCTGCCGCGGACCCGGAAGAGAAGAAGCCCAAGGCCAAGGATGTGAAGCGCAAGTGGGCTGCCGTGCTCACGGCAGAACCAGACACCAAGCGGGGCAGAGATCAGCCCAAGCCTTCCAAGGGCAGCCGGTACTGCGTGTACCACAACCTCCACACCCACAACACCAACGAATGTCAAGAGCTCCGAGCCGTGCGAGAAGGAAGGATCGGCCGTCGCCCCGACCGCGGTGACCGGGGCTACGGTTGAGGAGGAGGAAGGAACGCAGGACGCTGGGAAGACCGTGGCCCGCGCTAAGGGTGGCGCGATCAACCTCACGAGGATCGCTGGCAAGACCCGCCTCGCGAGGGAGACTGGAGGGGTCGGCCTCGCGAGGATCGCCCGCAAGGCAACGCAGGCCTCCCTCCGCTGCCGCCGCAACCAAGGAGAAATGAGGACCGCCACCAGGACGAGGAGGCTGGGGGCTTCCAGGAGCCGCGCGCGATCGCCTGCATCCTGGGCGGGGCTCAAGCCCCAGCCTCTCAATGCATCTTCAAGCAGTTCGCCCGCGAAGTTAATGCAGTCCTCCCCAAGCTCAAAGCCATGCGCCCACTTAGGTGGTCGGCGTGCACCATCACGTTCATCTCGGCAGATCAGCTCAAGTGTGCGGCTACAGCCGGAGTCCTCCCGATGCTCTGTTCCCCAATCATCAGCAACGTGGTGGTCACCAGGACCCTCATCGATGGCGGGGCAGGGCTCAACGTCCTGTCCGTGGAAACATTCAACAATCTCCAAGTGCCCTACAGCCAGCTTCAGCCAACCAAGCCTTTCTCCGGAGTCACCGACGGCTCCACGGTCCCGATCGGGCAGGTCCGCCTCCCTGTCACCTTCGGGGCACGCGACAACTACCGCACCGAGCTCATCGACTTCGACGTCACTCACATTCGCCTGCCGTACAACGCCATCCTCGGGTACCCAGCGCTGGCCAAGTTCATGGCCGTAACTCACCACGGCTACAACGTCCTCAAGATGCCAGGAAGTGGCGGAGTCATCACGGTGCCCTGTGAAGAGAAGGATGCGGTGTGTTCCCTGGAACGAGCCTTTTAGGCCGCGTCACTAGAAGACCCGAATCGCGGAAGCAGGAGGCTTCCCGAGACCGCCCCCAAGAAGAAGAAGACATCATCCGGCCCGGCTCCTCAGGAGGCAGGCCCCTCTGGGCCCGTGCCTGCCCAGGGGGAACCTCCTTCCATCGCATAGGAAAGCATGCCCGGCGCCCTCCTTAGGCAGGGCTCGGGGGCTCTCCCCTGGAGGGCCACCAACCTGGCTAGGGTCACGAGGGAGGCGCGTGGGCACCACATGGAGGTGTGTTTCGAAGCATGTTTCCCTCAAGAAGGAGTAAGGCAAGGAGAGCCAGACCCTCAGGAGTTCGTCAGCAAGGCCATTCAGGAGCTACAGGAGTCAAGAGTCATGAAAGGCGGCCGCCGTCTACCAGCAGTGGCTCCCCATCCAGACGAGGATGGTGGGCTGCGCGTCTGCATCGACATACCAGGGCTCAACCGAGTCGCCTCTCTGGAGCGCCTGTGGCCCTCGTGAGTGGGGCGTTGTGGAGGTCCACCCCACAGCTACGTTCCCATGCCTTACGGCTTGCGGAACGCGGCTGCCATGTACCAGCGCCTCATGAGGGGCATCATGGAGGCACAAGAGGCCAGGCATTCCGCAGCCCTGGCGGAGATGGAGATGGTCCGCGGGGAGCCACCAGCACCTCCGGAGCCTCCCGAGGCCCCCGGGACTGGGGGCTCGTGAGGATCGGCTTCCGTAGCCCACCGAGTCTGCTACACAAACACCCCTTCGTCCTCAACGTCATCAGGTGACATCTTTCAAGTTTCACTTCCAGCTGGGAGCGCCCCCCAGGGCTGCATTATTCCCAGGCCGCGTGGGTCCGTCCCTGCGGCATGTATATCTTTTATTTCATGTTGCTAGCTTACCTTATTGGGGGCGCCCCTCGGGCTGCATGATCCCCAAGTCGCTCGGGCCTGACCCAGTGATGTCCGCCTCCCCAGCATCTATTTGAACGAATCCACTCCTTCGCGGCTAATGTGTTTTACCTAGTTGCATGCTCAGCTGACGCCAACTAACGGAGCTACTCCCAAACGGCACGACGCTTGCGCATGGGTCCGTCCCTGCAACACCGACAAACCTAAATGGCTGAGCTCTGGCCGCGGCAGCCCCGCATAGCGTCACCTCGTCAAGCCTTCAGTGCCTCATTGCCCCTCGGAAGCAACCAACGGCTGACTGTCAATTGTCATGGCAACCCCTTGTTTTCTTTTCTATGATGGGTCTACAGGATCTCTTAAAGGAGCTGCGTCAGGCAAGGCCCTTGCGGTGTCTCCTCCACTCTCGTCCGCGTGAACCGCTTGCACGTTAAAGGGGGGGGGGTGCCTGAGCATCGCGACTCAGGGCTCCTACTGGCTCTCCAGCCCTCACCCTCTGGCCTTGTCCACGGCATCACGACCTGGCATACCAGCGACGGCTGAGACTCGCTTGAGGGCCGGGACCCGAGGACGTAGAGCAGAAAGGGGAACAAAGGCAAGAGGGGAGAGACACACGAGGACCTCGCCGAGCACCCTCGCGCCTGCCGATGCACGGACCCGGCGACACGCCAGAGAGCGGCCCCTGATTCTCAAGATAAGTCATCACCCGGAAGCGCCAGCTACCATGGCACCATCCCCGCACCTAATGCTATCCCGTGTTAGCGACGCCGCTCTCCTTTCTCACCAAACGACGGCTGCTTGGGCGCCAAAGGGGACCTCCTGAGCATCCCGACTCAGGGGCTTTTACCGGACTCCGGGTCACTCACCTCCTGGCCTTGACCACGGCATCGCGACCTGGCATACCAGCGACGGCTGAAGCCGCCTTGGGACTGGGACCTGTCGGCGCAGAGCACCAAGCCCTCGTGAGGTTCGAAAGGGAGGACTGAGCTAAGACGGGATGAGCAACTCGCACAATTCTATGACAAGGGTTATATTAACAAAACAGGATCACGGGAACCTTACAAGCCCCCACGGGATGCGTTTTTGATTCCTCGCAGGGAACAGATCCTAAAGGGACACTAACTATGCGCGCCTCAGCAGAAGACGCCATCATGAACAGTGGGCCGTCAAGCACCGGCGCCAACCCCATCCAGATCAGAGTCGGCGGCGGCCTGACGAGCCTGCCTTGCTCCAGGAGCGGAGCTGGCTCTGGGGCTCATAGCTGTCGTCGCTCGTCTTCGGAGTCGCAAAGAGCTCACTAGAGTCGCTGGAACCTCCAACGCCTCCTCCGCCTGAGGAGCCGCCAAGGGAGCGGTCGGCGGGCCCAGTCCTCGCCACAGCAGGGCCCCGGCCACCTCTCCCGGGGCAGCACGCCAGCCGGCGTCCGCTCGCGTCGAAGACCTTGAAGAGCATCACCGAAGCACCGTCGTAATCCAAGTGGATCGCGAACACGCCCCTTGTCCTGCAAACCCGGGCGATCTCTCTCTATCCCCGAGTCATGAAGACCTCGCCCGGGGCAACGACCGCGACCTCTGCCTCGGTCGCGAGGGTGCTGCAGCCGGCGTGCTACAGCCAGAGCTCCAGGGGCTCCCCCTGCGGGATGATGGAGGCAAAGAAGGGAGGAAGGCGAATCCAAGACTGAAGAGGAATGGCGACGTGGAGCACGAACTCTCGGGAGGAGCCCTCGGTGTGGACCCCAGGGGGGACGACCCACACCTTCGTGACCCGTCGGCACCGACGACGGCGCCGCCCGTGGCGGTCAGCATCAGCTCCTTCAGGGCCCTTGACATGGGTGTACAATGGAAGCGGGAACCCCCGGCGGCGCCCGCTCGCACCAAGGCCTCGACACCACCTGAAGGGCCCCCTCGTCCGGGCCACGGGGGACGAGCCGTTTCTTCGGCAGGGGTGGCTCTGCTTCCTCTCGGGTAGCCTTTCCCTTCTCTACCATCAAGAACCGGCGGATCGGAGCCATCGTAGCAAGACGGAGCAAGGATCGGGAAGAAGGAGAAGCAAGAAGGGATGGACTGGAAGGGCGTGCGCCGTTCCATACTTATAGCCGGCGAAGGCCAACCGCCGACCTCCATGATCGCAGGTAATCATGACCCGCTTTGCATCCAAGGACTTGTCCAATCCGCGCAGTTGCCGAGGCGCCATGGGGAAGTGGAGACGCCCATGTCCAGTCAACCGCCATGCGGCGCCCAAGGCCGCAGGCTGTTAGGGCCCGCGGCGCTTCGCTCTTGCCCTTCCGCCTCCCTACACAGCCAAGTCCGGGCATGCCTTGGACCGGGGGCTACTGTCGGCGTTCTGGGAACGGGGGTCCCCAGACTTGCCTACCTGCGGCCTGTGGCGTGGCTCAAGGGGGGGCCCAGCACGGCCCATCTTCATCAACACAGACCCAAGACCCTCGCGAGGGGCCAAGCCTCGCGGGGCGGACGACACGGAGCTTCCTCAGGCACGGCCTCATCAGGTTGGCTCGCGAGGAGGCGGAGAGATCAAGGCGGGGTACCTCACGAGGTGCCCGTGAGGCAAGCCATGATGACCAAGGGCGCCAGGCGGGTGCCAGCCCGCGCAGTGTCCTCCTTTCCTCTTTGGTGCAAAGGGGGCAAGCGCAGCCGCGGAGTACAGAGGCATCAGGCAAAGGTTGCCATTTCGGTGCAACGAGACCAGGACCAGGAAGACTGCAAGACGGAGGTCATCGTGGAGCCCAAGACGGCGTCACCACGAGAGCTTTGTGCAGGCGAAGAGTACTTTTGTCAGGGTAGCGAGTACTAGCTGTCCCCCTTCAATTTAGCCCGCCATTGTTGGCTCCCTTCCCGCTCGATATTTGGGAAGAGGATCAGGGCCTCTATAAATAGGACCAGCCACCCACAGAAGAGAGGGGTTCGGAGGGGTTAAGAGGAGAGGTTCGATAGGAGGTTGAATCGGAGAAAGACAATCAGAGAGAGAGAGAAGGGTGGCTGAACTCCTCCCAGCAGTTCATCGCCCCAGCCAAGAACAGACCCTCGCGAGGCTGTTCTCCTTGTATCTTTCATCATCATCAGCCCAAGAGGCAATCCACCACGCCACACACTGGAGTAGGGTATTACACCACAACGGTGGCCCGAACCAGTATAAACCCTGTGTCTCTTGTGTTGTTCTTTCCATAGCTTAGATCCTAGCGAGGCGGAGGGTTGCAGGTAGGTAGGAAGCAAGATCTCCACGCGCACCCTAGTGTTCGAACCTCAAGGGTCTGCCGGAACCCGAAATCCGACAGGCTCCGAATATCTAAACAACACCGGGGAGGGTGATATGATATTCGATCGCGATGACCGAATTGATGAAGTCATGAACTATGAACATGACGAAGAAAATGTTGATCTTGAAACAACAAAGACCGGCGAGGTATATATATTTATATAAGCAGGCATCTGGTGATCATCACATGTTTTAAATGACTTGAAGATATATTAACGAATCGATATATCTTATTTCAGCCATTCGGATCGAGCAAATCTTCAGGCAACATGAAACGAGGCCCGAACAAAAAGTTGAAGGAGGGCGTAAAGTACAATATCGAGGCCATCAAACCTAATGGTGAACCGTTAGCGCCTAAGAAGATTGCGGACAAGTTCATTCGTTAGTGCGGAGTTCTTGTGAAGGACCAACTCCCGATCTCCCTTCAAGAATGGAGAGAGCCAGCAAAGCCACGTCCAGGAGTTACTTTTGTCGACGACAGACAAAAACTTTTGCTTTGGGAAACGCTCATGAAACATTTCACCCTACCAGATCATTTCACAGATGCATATGTGGAGAAAGTCAAGGACACTGCTCTTAGGAAGATGGCGGTTGCATTCAAGAACCACAAGATTCGTGAATGGGGCAAGTATGTCAAGGGAGGAAGGAAGACTCCAGTATTCGAAGGAACACTAGAGAAGCAAAGTGCTCATTGGGACGATTTCGTGAAATTCAAGGATTCGGAATTATCTAAGGAACGGTCGAGAATAAACAAGGCCAATGCCGCAAAAAAGGATAAGTTCCATAAGCTGGGGCCAGGTGGCTATGCGGTGGGAATGCCTAAGTGGGATAAGTCTGAGAAAGAGATGCTGGATGCAGGTGTCACTCCATAAACATTGAGCTGGCCCCCCAGGTGCAGGACTTGGTTCTATGCGCATGGGGGGAGTTGGACCCGAAGACAGGCAAAGTTTCCACTACAAGGATACCCCCTATAAAGCAACACATATTCTCCATCGTTTTAACTATTTGTTGCAAAATTAACAGTAGATACACATATAAGCGGTGTAGCATATGCGTTGCAGGCTTGCGACTCATGACCCTGTCGTGGTGCAACAGATCTTATTTGTTGCTATGTATTGGTTGCAAATTATATCTATTATAAGACTACAAATATACAAATTTTAAAATAAAAAATAATTCAGCACAAAAAGAAATTGAGTAGACACGTTGTTACCCATTGTGTGGCGCGACAAACTTTTTTTTACGGATATGTGGCGCGAAAATCTGTTTAACCGTCCAAGCAAAACCAAATCGTGCGAAGTCCACCACTTTTATTCTCTGATCCAGATTGATATTCGCCTTCAAGTCTGGATCGATCTAGGTCTTGTACGACACAAATCAATCATCCAATCTCCTCCCGCTGAGAGGAAAGGCTGGAAGGCGGACGGATAGGGGGCGGCGGGAAGGCGATGTCGGACAAGGGAGCGTCGGCTTTGTGGGCAGCGAAGAATTTAGAAGCGGCAAGGCCGCGGTAGGAAAGCTGCAAGTCGTCTGCTATCGTCCCCTGCTCCTCTGGCTGCCCATCTAGCCTGCCCGCCGGCGGCGCGCCGCTCCTCCGGCCGCCCTTCTTCTCCTTCACCGTGTACGGGCGAGACTGGCCTCCGAGGTAACCCTCCCTCCCTTCCTCCTTCCCGTCTCCTCTCATCCACTGACCTTATTCGTGGCCACCTCGGGACATGGCCGTGGGATGTGATTTGGTAGATAATGAAGGGGATGGACTGTCAGATAGGAGAGATGGATCCATTCCCCTGTTTTTGCGATCAAATCATATGAGAGAGAGGAGCTTCAGGCTTGTTTCAATTTCAGAGATATACTGTACCACCTGGGCTGTGTTTAGTTGTTTGGGATTTGTTCCCCACAGGGAATTGATCACCGTGTGGTTTGAGTGAAACCTATGTCTGTCACTTTAATTCTTGTTGGGATTTATCCCCTATCCCTCCTAATCGCTGTCCACTTCATTGTTGTTCGGTTGGTCGGGGATTGAACAAAATCTGTACAGGAATACAGTTTAAATGTTGCACTAAGTAAACATTCATCAATGAATTCAGTTTGTATAGGGAATTCTTGAAATATTCAGGGAATGGAGTGTAAGCATTGCATTGAGTAAACATTCATCTCTGAATTCAGTTTTTACAGGGAATAGTTGATACAAATATTCAGGGAATATAGTGTAAGCAAGGTTAGATATTATAGTTGAAGTTTCAGAAATACTAAAGAGTTTTGGGGTTGTAAATATTCAAAGAAACAATTTTTTTATGTGAGTGCACCATGACCAACACATAATTGTATCTCACTCAACGGTGTGACCTTCCCCAGCTTGAGTCTATCCTTGTGTACCTGCAATCACAAACGTTGACGATTTTTTTGTAACATTTATTATCAGCTACAAGTCACTAAAAATGTGACATGGATTTGCACAAGGAAAAGGGTAAGTAATTCAGTCAATCATGATGACTAAAAAGTTGGTTGACCTAAGAAAAAGTCTACAAAGTCCTAGTACTCCTCCTCCCTTCTGTTTCTAAATGTGATCCCTTATCATCATATCCACTGCTAAACTAATAACATTTAAGTTGGAGTATATTTTTAGTATAGAGTCGATGTATATATGGGAGTAAGACAACACAAGTGAGCATACTCAGAATAAGGACGCTAATTTGCAACATAAATATGAACATGTATGTACAAGACTCTTCTAAGGTAATAACAGATTTGTGTCCAGGAATGGAGCACATCGATAATAAGAACAAGGCAAAGATTATATTCTTATAAAGCAAATGTACAAGAGTGTATACAGATCAAAGAATATTTTTGTGTATACTTGTATGGCATATGTTTAGAATATTTTTGCTTGTAATGAACGGTCAGATCAAAGAATTCAGGTTGTATGATATGCTTCTAGGTGTTTGGGACTAGCTGAACTTTGGCAACTGCTGCCGGTGTTGTATCATGATGAAAATTCAATCGATCAACAATTGAATTGGACTATATGAACTTGCTAGCTACTGCCGTACAAGACATGACAGCTAGTTATACTATTTACTGCTTGTGATGTACTATGTGTTTACAGATTTTACCTAGCTATACTATGTGTTCACAAATTTACTATCATTCTATGATGTTGGATGTCAAGTTTACCATTGTTAGGAAATGGTGTACAATCTGGTGTATAAAGTTCGCACATGAAACTTACTACTCTATTGCTTCTACATGCAGGTTCGATGGATAATGAAAAAGTCACCGATCTGAAATTGTGGAGCCTAGTTTACGTGACGAATTCATTAGTGTTATTTGCTATCTTTTGTTTTATGTCCATGTAATAACTCGGATAAGAAGATTTCTACGTGTGACTATCGTAAAGTGTCAACACTTGATTCCAAATTGGTGTTGGTTGTTCTGTTTGCTACACATTCTCCGCCCCCTTCTTCGCTAAGGCACAAATTGTATCACTCCTTTACAAAAACTTTGAAATGTACCTGCTCATACTTTTTATACAAAAATTCCATCAGACAAGGACAAACGCGCTATCTGATCCCCAGCGAAGTCCTCCGCCGCTGCTGTTCGACTCCTAGTCTTCCTCTCTGCTGCTCCTCTCCACGCTCTCATACTGCAGATCGCTGCTACTGCTCTTCTTCACCTCCTACATATGCTGCAATTTTGAACTGAAGACAATTGTCTTGCAATTTATTTATTTTGAAAACTAAAAATTACTACGTTTTGGGAACTCATCATAAAATTTGAGAAAAATTTGATAATCATATTTATATATAAAGTATGAGCAGGTACATTTCAAAGTTTTTGTAAATACCTCCTTCGGTCCTTTTTATAGTGCATATAAAAATGGTCTCAAGTCGAACTTCATAATGTTTGACCATTTTATATGAAAAATATATCAAGATCTATAATACTAAAGTTATACAATAGGAAGACTAAATTCATGACACATCTAATTGTATTAATTTTGTAATGTGAATGTTGTTATTTTTCTATAAAGTTGGTCAGACTTTATGAAATTTGAATTCAAACAAATATTATATGCGGAGTAAAAAGGACCGGAGGGAGTATCTTCTTCCATTGGCCCACAAATAGTTATGTGGTAGTCGGTTGTCCAACAGTATTTCCATCCATTCAAAACAAACTAGAATGAACCGGATGAATTTAACCAAACACGATGGAATTCACTAAAGTATGTATATAATTTACATAAAACGGATGACATTTATCCGTTTAACTAAAAACTTAAAAAACTAGGCTAACTTATAGCGGAGGTGTCCTTGTATGCGTGCCCGCCCAGAAAGGCCACACCGTTGTCGTTGGAGTAGTCCTTCCAGCAGCGGAAGGGTGCCGGGGCACGACAACCCTTTCCGGCCGCGGCCTGGTGCTCGCGGAGGAGCCGCTCTGCTTCTCATGCACCACTCCTTACCGAGTGCCTCGCCGCCCTTTCCTCAGCTGACACGATGCCTACCTAATGGACTTGTCGCGTTGCACCACTCCTATCGTGCCGCCTGCCTCAGCCCTCTCCTATGCCGACATGATAGCCCACGACGAGGAATCGGCACCGCCGTGGCCACCGAGGTAGTGGAGGTGAACGCTCGTCTTCGCGATCACCGGTGGTGCATCCTCCTTGAAGGAATTGCCGCGTTGCACCACTGTTGTCGCGCCTCCTGCTTGGCTGCTTTCTCCTCATCCGACACGATGCCCCGCGACGAGGAGTCGGCGTTGCCTCGACCCCATGGTAGTGGAGGACATGGTTGTGTGCCTTCGCGATTGCCGGCGGCACCTCCTCCTTGACGGAATTGCAGCGTTGCGCCACTCCTGTTGTGCTGCCTACCTCACCTCCCTCTCCTCTGCTGGCACGATGGACCGCGACGAGGAGTCGACGCTGCCGTGACCACTGAGGTAGTGGAGGAGGTGATCATACACCTTTGCAATCGCCGTCGACACCTCCTCCTTGGCGGACTTGCTGTGTTGCGCCACTCCTACCACGCCGCCCACTTCAACGCCTTCTCCTCAGCCAACATGATGGCCCGTGACAAGAAGTCAGCCCCGCTGCAGCCACCGAGTTAGTGGAGGATATGGCTGCATGCCTTTACGATCGCCGGCGACACCTCCTCCTTGACGGACTTGTCGCGGTGTGCCACTCCTACTACGCAGCCTGCCTCGTCGCCCTCTCCTTAGGAGACACGATGGACCGTGAAAAGGAGTTGGCCCCGCAATGGCCACTGAGGCAGTGGAGGATATGCTCGTGCGCCTTCGCGATCGTCGACGGCACCTCCTTCTTGACGGACTTATCGTGTTGCACCACTCCTACCACGTTGCCTGCCTCGCCTCCCTCTCCTCAGCCGACACGATGGCCCGCGATGAGGAGTTGGCGCCGTTGCGGCCACTGAGGTAGTGGAGGAGGTGGCCGCTCGCCTTCGCGTTCGCAAGCGGCAACTCCTCCTTGATGGAATTGCCGCGATGTGCGACTGTTATTGTGCAGCCAGCCTCACCGCCCTCACCTCAGCGAACACAATGGTTATGTGCCGGTAAAGGCGACTCCTCAGGAGGCACCCAATCTGGATGCCGTGGTTGCCTATGGGCGACAACTAGTGATCTTGGATATGATGGACGGCAACTAGTGATTTTGGACGACAATCGTACATGTAGGTCGTAACATGAAAGCTAGGAATTTTTTGTTTTTGGATTAACTTTTTCGATTGTTTGAGTATTAGTATTCATTTTTTACTTCACCCATATTTCACTTAGTTTGTGCAAACATAGAAGAAACACGTTCTACTTGGCACAAATATATGTACGAGTGCCCGTCACGGGCTAGATGATAATAAGAAAATTTATAATTTGTTTGGCTTCAAATTGTTAGACACCCTCGTAATTTATTTATTTTTGGTTTCACACCAATTTTTACCTTTCCCGCCAATAGAGAACAAAAAATAATAATACACGCGCTACATTACCAAGGCCCCACCTGTCATAGGAATCCAAGACCAAGACTAACATCAGTCAAACAGACCGTAACTGCGCAAATAAAATCGGAAACCTCCCCCATATCAGCGCGGTTCCCTTCCTTGTCTCCTAATGGACTCATCGCATGCCCGGCGGCCGGTGGCCAAGGCATCACCCCGAGCTGATCAAGGTTAGTTCCCGACCCACTCTCACACAATTCATCCTCACTTGCTCCCTACTCCACCGATCTGTTCTCTTAATCAGTTCACATCTCTCGCCAGGCAAATATCGTTGCCAGATTCTCCAGATCCATCTGGTACGTGGTGGCAAACAATCCTGCGAGTTCATGAAGTTAGTGCGCTGCTCCTTATCTCATCTCATTGTTGCAATTCATGCCCTCCGTATTGGTTCTCATCTGTTTTTTCACCCACCAATCGATATACAGAGAGATTTCTTTTTCTGTTTTTTTGCGCAGTTACCTCCTCGCGATTTGTTTTCGAGAACAAACAGACAACACCGGTGCAGGCTCTCTCTAGGATAGTGGCAGATGACACCTGGACATTAGAAGGGAGGAATAGGATCAAAAGTTTAAATAAAGTATGCAAAATACAATATAGGTTGTTTTGGAAACTACAATATATAGCACACGGAGATTTGAAAATTACTATTCAATCCAGGAGAGACGCCAAACATAACAATTTGGATAGGATCCATGGGAAGGGGTAATCTCTGATGGACATAAGAATCAAGATATCTTAGTAATAAAACAATGGTAACTTTTGCAATGAGTAAATCGAACATATGAATCCAATGAAGAGATCAACGCTTCTATCAAATTTTCTCTATAAGTACTATTTGAAGCATCTTTCCTATTTATTTTGCATTATATCATCCCTGCTTATGTTCTCAATATATCTTTATGATGCAGGGCTGTTGACAACCTGGTATGAGGAATACTACTGTGCTGCCCTCCATTTTCCTGTAAAGAAAGTCACATTTTCATTTTTAGATAGTAACAAACTAATAATCATTATTCTGTCAGCTTTTTGTTGCAGTTTGTGCTCTAGCTCGAGATACCAATTCAAGTTATGTTGCTTGTGGACATTCCAATCTTGTTGGACCGGTGAGTTTATTACAGGTTTTAGGATGGCAATTATTCTGTAGTTTGCAGCGACCTCCGGATCTTTTGTGGTCCGGAGTCCAGGATCAACACAAGTATTAGTATGTTACTCCTAGTGATTTTGCCTTCAGCTTCGCTGTTTCATATACACATTCTGTAAATTCTATTTCAGTTATGGGGATGGTTATCTCACACTTAACTGTTGGCATTTTATTTCTACTTTTAGTGAGGTGATTGCGACAATGGAGCGTGATGAAGCAACTATAATAGCCAATATTGATTATTCATTGACTGAGCAGAGGAGGTAAGCAGAATAACTCGCTTTTCCATGTCGCTGTTCTCAGCTTGGTGTAATAGACTGATATTTTGTTTAGGCAATTTCTTCCTCAGTGAAATCAATGATGTGGAGATCTTTAAAAGTTGGTGGATGTCCAGGGATTGGGTTCCATGTGGACTGTCCAGATTGCTCGGGTAGGCATGATCCGTGAAGCAAGAATCGCTGATTGCGAAGGCAAGCTCATGCTTCGGTTCCTGAGATGTTGTATGTGCCACATCTTTGCCTGTAGTTTGCACTGCAGCCACATAATGTGTGAAAAGGAGGCAAAACCAATAAGGAGAAATATAACGTGTGCAACTTCCTGAGTTGTGAAATAATCGAACCCCAAGGAATAAAAATCATTGTTTTTTACTCAAACCTATATATTGGATGTTGTTCATATTTTTTCAACATGTGGAGGTTGTTGGTCTACCTATTTGGTTACCTCTGTTATGGTTAACATGGCAGGGAGAGATAGGTGTCTTGGATTTTGTCAGAAACAAGATAGGTGTCCTGGATCAAATGGACCCCATTTTTCGGCTTGTTTTGGTCCTTACGTCAGTGGAGGCTATAAATGAATCATCTGATGTCTAAGAAATAACTACTAATGGTGAAGAAGGCTTCGCAGATTGTGATGATCCTACTGCAGATGAAAATGAAGATGATAAGTTTGTTGCTCATTCCTTTCTGATTCAATATATGCTTATTCATCATCGTATAAAATATATAATTCATGGTTCTATATATTCAGTTGAAAATGCAGAAACAAAAGACTGTAAGAAGAGGAAGTTGAAACATATTTGGAACCTTCCAAATAAATTCTGCTACACACAAGGTATATTTCCATTACCATATACAAAATGTTCGAAATATAGTGCTCTAATGTTTATGTATCTACTGGTCATCTTGGCATCAAAATGTTGTTCAGAACAAAGAAACTTTGCTTAGAATGTTAGTGCACGTCAGGGAGAAAACTTCTACTGCAAACAAGCTGGCATATTTTCATAATCATATACAAATTTGTGATCAAACTGTAGTGCTAGCTTGTTGATTTCTTTATACTTCTTTTTTGCTATCAGTGTGTTGTCCAGACCCAAAGAATAACAAAACGTGCTAATGCAGCCTATAATAGTGCTCAAGGTGGTTTGTTGAGTTGGTTGGGTGCAAGTGAACTACATTAAGAGTGCTCAAATTCATTTCATATGTTCCCCTGTTTTTTCATTGGTGGTGAGCATGATTCTGCTAATTATTCCCCTAGTTTGGTTTTCTCTATCAGGCAGGAACTAAAGTATTCTTGAAGAGCCTGAAAAACCATAACATCAACGTAGATCTTGCTACAATTGTAAGTTGTGATCCTAAATTTAAACTTCATGGTGGTGAAATTAGAAATGAATTATGGGAAGTTCATGTCGATATGGCACTTGTGAAAACTGAAAATTTGGTATAGAGTCGCAAAAACTGCAATACTCTTGGTAATGCAGAAAAAACGAAGATTACATGGACTTCAACCTTTGTACGTGACTCATACCTTGACTCTATTACTACTTGCATCATGTTAATGCATTGTGTGTTAACAATTCATTTTGTTTTCTTGCTTGTAGATTCAAAAGATAAATGGATTAGTATATGGGTGCATGGAAAGTATATTGCAGTGAGGATGTTGATGTTCTGGTTCATGATGATGATGATGGATTCTTTCGGTTTTAGTTAAGTAGTAGGGATGATGTTCCTCCTGGATGTTGTTCCTAGGTTCAGTTATCTTCTTAAAGTTGTAGGGATGTTGATGGATGCTTTCAGTTTAAGTTTCGGTGTCAAGAAAATAGTTAGATTATGCATCACATTTGGATGATGTTCCTCCTGTAATATACACTATTGTAATCCAACAGTTTTATCTAATATATGATTTCTTCCTATCTTGAGCATATTCTTTTTTTCTCATAATTATTACTACCATTATGTGGAGCATTAATTTAATTGTTGGCAATTATTTATAGATACAATAATATTATCCACATTACAGATGTACCAACACATGAAGCATTGGAAATTCTCCATAGAAGCAATGGAATTTTGAGTCCAGTACATTGAGCACCAACATATATAAGTGTTGTAGAAGTCCGTTTTATCTGTTGTAGTCTTGCAACGATCCTTTTACCAACGGCGATATAAGCATTGCATTATGTGCTAGCAATACTGGATAAGGCTACGCATCCCAAACCGTTGGTAAAGTCACAAGCAACGCATATATGGACTTTTAGATACGGAAAAATGCATTGCTATACGGGGGGGTCATGTTGTAGTGTTCGAAGAAGGCATGTCTGGACGGAGCCGAAGATAAGCTACTTGTTGCAATAGAAGAGGATCGATCGGGGGTGTTCGAGCCCAACAGAGAGAACGACGAGCTTACGTGTGCCCTGGGAAATCCTAAACACCCGGGAAGAACACGAGGCATGGGCGCTATTCCGTGGTATGAGGGGTTTTCGGACTGGAACGCCGACTACAGAACCCGTGCGAGAAAGAACATTATGGAGGAGAAGAAGAGGAAGATGGAGGAGGAGCAGAGGAAGCTAGACTATGAACGCCTTCAAGGCCTAGAATCAGCGCACGCGGACTTGGCAGTCAAATTCCAGCGGCAGCAGGAGCAGATCGAATCACTTAGCCAGCAAAGGGGGTCTCAGTAGCTAGCGGATGATCAATCATTTGATAGCACCGTCCCGTCCATGCCGAGAAGCAGCGTGGGTTCCCCCCGGGAGACGCATTGCTGGATAGCTACCCAGTGGATGACATCATGGAGAACACTAACTGCGAGCTACACTTCAAAATGAAGAACATATCCATGAAGGTGGCGGACGCCCTTGCTTTTACAAATCCCCCCGAGGCAACCTTCCATTGCAACCCGATTCCAGCGAGCTATGCTTGTGTCTTGGTTGATGAGGTGGTGGACCAATATTCGGGGATAGAGCTTGACATTCCTAGAGGTGACGATGAGCACACACTGGGAGAGGCCAACCATCGTATCATCCTATGGAGAAAGGATTGCATCATCTTTCCAAGGCCACCGACACCGTGTCATCCGACTCCTCGTTGAAGTCCGCTACCGAGTCAGCAGACTCCCGCTCCTCCAAGTCCACCATCGCATCAGGCCACTCCTCCTCCAAGTCCGGCACAGCTTAAGGCCACTCCTCCCCCTCCAAGTCCGGCAAAGCGTCAGGCCACTCCTCCTCCAAGTACGGCACAGCTTCAGGCCACTCCTCCTCCAAGTCCGGCACAGCTTCAGGCCACTCCTCCTCCAAGTCCGGCACAGCTTCAGGCCACTCCTCCTCCTCCAACTCAGCCACGTCAGCCATCTTCGCCGCCTCAGCAATCACGGAAGAGAGCCGCCTCAGCTATGGTGCGTAGCGGTACAAGTTGAGGTAGTACTGGAGGTACAGGCGGAGGCAAGCGATTTCAATATGGTCCAAGCCTCGCGCCTCTTCCGTAGAGGCCTTACGACAAGTCCGAGGAGGAAAACGTAGCCATATCGAAGGCCGAGGTGGAAGCCCATTTTGCACCGAAACCGCCACCGCCGCCAAGGGAGAAAGTGCCTGTGGAAAAGATTTAACTTCTTGATGTGGCGCTCATAGTCTATGGAGAAAGTGCCTGTGGAAAAGATTGACCACTTCTTGATGTGCTCGTATCATCGTAACATAGACTATGAGCGCCACATCAAGAAGTTAAATCGAGCACATCTACAGAAAGAGGCGAGCTCGAGCTCGAGCAAATCAACTGGCAAAAGGAGCGGTAAAACCGTTCCCCAGCTGGGAGAACAGGCGGCACAATCAATCCCCCCGCTTGTTGTGCCAACAACACATGAGAGTAGGCGCGCCCAATATTATTGTGGGCAAACCGTTAACGTTCCCGGGGTGGGCGATGTGGTAATAACCGAGGAGCATATTGCGCAGGCTGAAACGATCGGGATCACTATTGGACAACTCCTCGATATCGAGCCCATGTCTCCGACTAGAGAGGAGGAAATAAAACGGAAATATGTCCGGGGCCAACCTTTGGTCGAGCCAGACAAGGTCAATAAGCTCCCAACGAGAATGTATGAATTGCATCAATGGTACATGGACATTACCAAGATTTCCAATCGAGAGTCCCTCATGGTGAATGTCAAGAAGGATCATTACTACCATGAGAAAGCTGTGACCGTTGAGTATTCAGAACTATTTCAGATATACAATCAAGACGCACTCGACAAATCTATCGTCAGTTGCTATTGTCTGTAAGTGATTTCTTTCTGTAATTTAAGTCTCAAGCTAGCTATAGTGATCATTTTGATCAATCATTACCTATAATTATCCTCACTATATTCTTTTCTGTGGTATTATGCAGGATGAAGATTTATGAAATGGAAAAAGGTGGATGCTATGGCATTGGGTTCGTTGACCCAAATACCATTAATGAACACACATGGAAAATAGATTCATATTACGAAAAAAGTGTAGAGGAAAGCATGCTAGAGTTCTTCAAGCGCCTCAAATACAATGAAGATATACTACTTCCTTACAACTTTGAGTGAGTCACACTGTCTTGTACTACAAATTCTGTTTTTGCCTACTAGCTAGCTACATGCATGTTTTTGCTTACATATGCCCGCTTAATTAAGACATGCAAACATGTGTGCATGCAGATTTCACTGGATCTTGTTAATCATTAAAGTTGATGAAGGAACAGTTGAAGTACTAGACTCACTACTTAAGAAAGCAAGTGACTACACCATCGTGAAGGGGATAGTCAACAGGTAATTTCAATCATTATTAACTATATCTTGGCCTATTTAATTAGTTGGTCATTTCCTGATAACAACTATTTAATAACCCATTTATTCATTTTCTTTGTCGGCGGGCAGGGCTTGGGCAAAGTTCATCAGGGTCACTCCTGGCCCATGGAAACAAAATCTGAAATGGTATTGACCCCAGGTAAGTAATTAAGTAGTACTAGCTAGCTGCCATCTCTTTAATTATCATGCTTGATTAATTATTATCTGATCAAATTCCATTCTCGTAAAGGCCCTGAAGCAGGCGCTGGGGAATAATCTGTGTGCATACTACGTTTTCGAGAACATTCGCATGATGGCGTCCGAAAGGAGCAAATCTCAAAGACAGGAGTGGGTACGTTTGTCAGAACACTATTCACAATTTTTACACCATTATCGATATCTAGTCACACAACTAATACACATGCATATTGATCTCCTTCTTAATAGTTCAAAGAGGTGCGGGAGAAGCTCCTAACAGAGGACCGCATAGAAGCAATTCAAGAGGAAATAGCGGGATTTTTGCTTGACCAGGTCATAGATCCCAAAGGAGAATACTATTACCCGCTACCACCCCCATGAACCACTTCCAATTGTTATTGTGCTCCGAAGGCACCAATTAGGCTAATGCCACTGGCTCCGAAGACACCAATTAGGAGAAATTGTGTGTGTGTGTATATATATATACATGTGTGTATATATGTGTGAATTAATTAATGGTGGTTGTGAGACATTCGATGATATATATATATTATGATCGGTTCTACTATAAATTCTATTTATATATATGCATAACGTGTACAATATGTAGTATCGTAAAATACCAGCAAACGAAAAAGAATTAAATGGAAAACACAAAATTAAAAGAAAAAGAAATCATAAACCCAAAACCCCCCAACCTTTTAATACCGGTTGGTGACACCAACCGGTACTAAAGGGCTCCCTGGCCCCTAAGCTAGCTCGTGCCACGTGGTTGCCCTTTAGCACCGGTTCGTGCTGAACCGGTACTAAAGGAGGGGGGCCTTTAGTGCCTACACTTTAGCGCCGGTTATCAAACCGGCACTAAAGGGCCTTACAGACCGGTGCTATTGCCCGGTTCTGCACTAGTGGTTATATCACCTAATTATCCCTCTGGATGAGAATTGGTTGCTCCTTGGTGATTTTAACATCATCCGCTCTCTAGATAATAGAAACCTGCCAGGAGGTGATGTTAATGACATCTTTCTCTTTAACGAAGTTATTGGTCATATTGGTCTCCTGGAACGGCCAATAAAGGGTAGAAGCTTCACATGGTCCAACATGCAGCAAATCCCTCTCCTGGAACAGCTTGATTGGTTCTTCACAACCTCTGATTGGATCTCTCACTACCCTAATACAGTTGTCTTTCCTTTGGCAAAAACTGCCTCGGATCATGTGCCATGTGTGGTTTCAATTGACACTAATATACCCAAGTCCAAGGTTTTTCGGTTTGAAAATTTCTGGGTGGAAATGCCAGGGTTTATGGAGTGTGTCAAGAATTCCTGGGAGGCCCCTGTGTTTTCTGACCTCTCTGCATCTACAGTTTTAACCAGGAAATTTAAACGCCTCAGGTATGACTTGAAATTTTGGAGTAAAAACCTCTCTTATCTCAAGAAGTTAACTGTGGATTGCAGCAAGGTTATTCTCTATTTTGATAAGTTGGAGGAGCTATGACCACTTGTGAGATCTGAATTCAACTTCAGGAAGATTGTCAAGCTTCATTATGAGCATTTGTTGAAACTTCGCTATATTTATTGGAAGTAGAGATGTATGATCAGGTATATAAAAGTGGGTAGGAAAACTCCAAATTCTTCCATGCCATGGCATCTGAGCGCATGAGGAAGAACTCTATAGCTAGTCTGCAAACCCCGGGGATGGATGATCCAGTTTCAGATCATGAACAAATGACGGGAATCCTCTGGGCTTCTTTCAAAAACCGAATGGGCCAGGCCCAGGACATCTCGATGGGCTATGACTTGGGCACACTCATTCAGCCTGTCCTTGGTTTGGAGGAATTGTCGCTTCCCTTCTCTGATGCTGAGATTAACAAGGTTTTGCAGGAGCTTCCCACTGATCGGGCACCGGGGCCAGATGGTTTTAATGGTCTGTTTGTCAAACGATGTTGGCCGATTATTGAGAAGGATTTCTTGTGTCTGATCAAAGACTTTTATGAAGGGAAACTTTCTCTGGAGAATATTAATGGGTCTCTCATTACCCTCATCCCTAAGATGATATCTCCTGAGGGGCCGGATGATTTTAGGCCTATTTCTCTAACCAACACATGCTTGAAGTTTCTCACCAAGCTATTGTCTAACATGTTCCAAAGGGTGATTTTGAATTGCATCCATAAGAACCAATATGGATTTCTCAAGGGAAGATCAAATCAGGACTGTCTGGCTTGGAGTTTTGAGTATATACATCAATGCAAACAGTCCAGGAGGCCTATTGTTATTCTGAAATTGGATTTTGCCAAGGTTTTTGATACAGTTAATCATGAGGTAATTCTACTGATGCTCAAGCACAAAGGTTTTGATGATAAATGGATTGGTTGGGTCAAAGAAATCCTTTCTACAGGGTCTTCTTCTGTGTTGCTCAATGGCATCCCTAGCAAGCAGTTCAAGTGCAAATGTGGGGTCAGACAAGGGGATCCTTTATCACCTCTTCTATTTGTAATAGCTGCCGACCTTTTACAATCTGTGGTTAACCAAATGCTGGCCCAGGGCATCTTATCACTCCCAATCCCCACTCATGACCAGGACTTTCCTACTATACATTATGAAGATGATATCGTTATCTTTCTGTCAGCCAGAGAGGAGGAATTGGTTGCTCTCAAGAACATGCTGCTTACCTTTCAACAATCTACTGGTCTCAAGGTCAATTTTTCAAAATCTTCAATGATCCCACTCAACCTTGAGGAAAGTGAAGCAAATAGGTTAGCTGCTATATTAGGCTGCAGGATTGGTCAACTCCCTTTTACCTATTTAGGGTTGCCCCTTGGAACCACTAGGCCCAAGATTGTTGATCTCATGCCTTTAGTGGACACTTTGGAGAAGCGTCTAACTGCTAGCTCATGCATGCTCAACCAAGGATCTTGTTTGCAGCTCCTAACTTCGGTCCTGACTTCTATGCCAATCTACTTTCTTTGTAGTTTGCAAATCCCACCTGGTATTATCAAGCAGCTGGACAGAATCTTCAGACAGTGTCTATGGAGGGGGAGTAATGATGCTCCCAAGCAATCTTTGGCTGCTTGGGATTTGGTTTGTCAACCAAAAGACAAAGGAGGTCTCGGGGTCATTAACTTAAACATTCAGAACAAGGGACTCCTCCTCAAGCATTTGCATAAATTTTATAATAAGGCTGACATACCCTAGGTGTCCCTCATCTGGAACAGTTATTATGCCGATGGCGTTCCACACGCTACAACCCGAGTGGGCTCCTTTTGGTGGAGAGATATCCTCAAGCTTCATGATACATACACAGCTATTGCCTCAGTGCACATCAACATGGGTGACTCTGCTCTGTTTTGGACTGATGCTTGGTTTATTGGCGGTTCTTCTAGACCTTTATGTTGGAGATTGCCATGGTTGTTCTCCTTTGTTAATAATGACAAGGTTTCTATGCATGAATTCCTCATATCACAAGATATTTTCTCCATGTTCTTCTTGCCATTATCTTATGAGGCTGCTCTGGAGTTGCAAGTGCTAGAGGACTGGATCATGGCCTTGAATAGGGACACCAACATACCAGATGTTTGGGTTTCGTCGGGAAGGTCACGTAGTTTCTCAGCCAAGAGTTTCTACACTTTGATGCACTCACATTTGCCCACAATCCAACCGTGTAAATGGTTGTGGAAAAGCAGATGTACCTTGAAGATCAAAGTCTTTGGATGGTTACTTTTCTTTGACAGGCTTAACACCAAGGACCTCTTGATACGCAGGCACTAGAGATCCCCCCTGGATGATAATCTTTGTGTTATCCGTCATGAATTTTCATATGAGGATAGGCTGCACTTGTTCTTCAACTGTAATTTCAGTCGGAGGGTTTGGAACTACCTTTCTATTGACTGGTCAAGTGGGCCAGATATCCAGCAATGTATCCTACATGCTAGATCCAGCTTCAGGCATCCTTTCTTCTTTAATGTAATGCTCATGGCAGCCTGGAATATTTGGATCCTCAGGAATGGCAGAACTTTTAGAGGGGAGAGAGCTACTTTTGCTGCTTGGCGGTCTAACTTTGTACATGACCTTTCCCTCCTAACTCATAGGCTCAAGGATGATATCAGCATCAAGCTAAAAGCTTGGATAAATGCTTTAGTTTAACTAGACCAGGTAGGTAGTTCTAGTCTTGTACATAAGCTTTCTAGGTTTGTATCTTAGCTTTAGTTTGTACTCCTTCTGTTCTTTTTGTACATTTGTTTTTTAATAAAGGGCTGTGGGGCTTTGCCTCACAGTAAATATTCAAAAAAAATCTACACTTTGTGATGCTCATCTACTCTATCCCATCTACAATCTATTCACAGGGTCTGCTGACAGTTTGCCTGCAAGATGTCTGATCAAAGTGACAGCCAGAACAAGTCTGAGGAGCAGGTTCACATGAGTGAGGGCACTAGTCCCTCTAGCACTTCTGATGAGGGCAGTAGGAGCACACCAAGCAACTTGCCCAAGGCAGCCACCAGAACAAGGAAGAAGAAGACCTCAGATTCTGAGGATGAGGATTATGTGGCTGTTGAGGAAGAAGTCAACTCCAAGAAAAAGGTGCTGAAGAAAGAGTATGGCTCAGCTGCTACAACAAAGCCAGGGATACACAAGAAGGCTCTAGCAAAGAGATTTCCCATGTCAAAGGCCAGAGCCTCAACTGCTGAAACCTCCAAGCCAACTGAAGAGGCAGTTGGAGAAGGAAAGAAAGGGAAGGAAAGGGTCAAGAAGACCACTGCCAGAGTACTTGGTAGATCCTCCATTATGAGAGATTCAGAAGAAGAGGAGGAGGAAGAGGATGCTGCACCAGCTCCTAAGGCTCAGAAACTTATGGGAGATGCTATCAAGTCAGGGGCTGCTCCATCAAAGCCCAAATCTGCTCCCAAGGCTGCTGCTTAGTAACCCCCAAAACCCAAGAGGAACACCAGGAGTATACCTACTGAGGAGAAGAACAAGGCCCCAGTGCCTGAAGCTGAAGACGAAGAAGATGATTCTCTTGTCTTGAGGAAGTTGAAGCCCAAAATTCCTGACCACAATGATGCTCATACAGTCCCTGAGGACATGCACATCAGGAAAGATGCAAGATTGAGGTTGTGGAGACAGTCTGATCCCTATGCTGTTAGGAGGAGGACTACAGTTGACTACAGGTTCCACACAAAGGAACAACAAGATTTCTATGAGACCATTTTGCTTGACAAGAAGCCCATAGTGTGTGACATGAAATGGGTGGACTGGGAGTTCATCCAGGAAAATGAAGATCACTTCCCTGGAGTGTATGACAGCTTTAAGGCGTGTGGAGTAAATGAATTCGTTGGACAAAAGCTCACCAAGTGGAATGATGAGTTGATCATGCAATTCTACTCCACTGCCCACTTCTATCCAGATGGGAGGATAGTTTGGATGTCTGAGGGTACCAGGTACCAGTCCATAGTTGATGAATGGGCTAAGCTAATCAATGCCCCAAAGGAACATGAAGATGACTTGGATGTGTATGCCACCAAGAAAAAAGACCACAACTCAATGGCAAACATGTACAAGGAGATCCCTGATAAGGCTTTAGAAACTCACAAGCTTGGATCTGTGCATTTCTTGTTGTCTGGTCTGCCTACGATCAACTGGATCTTAAGGCACACATTGCTACCCAAGTCAGGAGATCACAAGATGATCAGAGGACACTCCATCAACATGCTGCAAATTTTTGATGTCCCCCAGAAGTTCAAAGTTATGAGCTTGATTGTAGATATGATCAAAAGGACTGCTGCTGATCAAAAGAGGAGTTGTGGGTATGCCCCACACATTCAGGAGCTCATCAACTCTAAAATGGGCACAGGGACTTACTTACTAGACAAGGAGCATCTACCTCTATATCCTGAGTTTGAAGACAACACTGTTGTGATGAATGAGGAAGAACCATCATCAGCTCAAGAGAAGAGAGCCAAGGAAAAGGCTGAGAAAGCTGCCCAGATGCCAAGTGTTGAAGAGGCATCTCGAGTCTTCCTGAAGAGCAAGCAAGATCAGTTAGGCTATCTGATTCAAGCTACACTAAGGATTGAGAAGGGCTTGGTCACCCTGACTCGGAATCAGGAGATCCCGGAGAGGATTGTGGAAACAAAATTCCATGATCTTGATCTGAAGGTGACTGAGATTCAGACTGCAGTTGAGCAGCTTTAGGAGGAAGCAGAGGATAGGAGAGGAAAAGCAAACACTGATGCTTTCAAGCGTGTGCCACGAGGTCCAAGGTCTGCTGCAATGCTAGTCTCAGATGCTAGAGCTTCAGTGTCAGCACCAACAGCTACAGCTCCAGTGCCACCTCCAGCACCCACTCCATCAGCTCCAACTACTTCATCGGAAGCCTTCGTCCTTGGAGTTCTATCTACACCACCTCCTGAAGACCAAGCCTGAGTGACGTATAGCACTATGCATTTTCAAACTTTTTGGTAACTTGTTGCCAAAGGGGGAGAAATATGTATTGATCATAGGCTTCAAGAGAGAGTGTCTTGCTTTTTATCTCTCTTGCTATTTTGGTTGAACTACTTTATTGTGTGCTTGTGTGAGATACTTTATGTCCTTGTGAGATACTTATATGATCATGTGGTTGATCATATGCTACCTTAATGTTTGGTTGAATGATGCTATCCTTTATATTCCATATATGATCATTCACTTGCTTGGTGATGAGTGCATGCTTTTAATTTCTATCATTTTGAGCGCTCCACCAAGATGTATGTGACATGGAAGAGTAACCCATGATCCTAATCGATTGTGCATTTGCATTCAAAAGCAAATTTTAAATAATGCACAAATTTAGGGGGAGCTCTTGCTTATCACATACTTCTCAAAGCGACGATGTTTTTCAATCTTATAATCATTTGTTGAAGCTTTGATCTATATGTTGTCATCAATTACCAAAAAGGGGGAGATTGAAAGTGCAACTATCCCTAGGTGGTTTTGGTAATTCCTAACAACATATAGCCCATTGAGCTAATGCTACTTGAAGATAAATATTTCAGGAAAAGCTCAATGATTGGCATGGCATGGATTAGAAAGTGAACTCCTCAAAATGCTAAGGACAAAAGGATTGGCTCAAGATCAAAGCACAAGACTCTACATTTCATTTTTAGTGATCCAAGATCACATTGAGTCCATAGGAAAAGCCAAATACTATTAAGAGGGGATGAGGTGTTCCTTAATGAGGTTCTTGCTCAAAGTGCTTAGTGATATGATCCACAACCCTCAAACACTTTCTCATATCCAAATATATCCCAAACCAAAAGTCAAACTCGGCCCCGCCGATTTGATCTATCCGGTGCCATCGAGTTCACTTGACATGGCCACTGCCACAAACCCTAGTATTTTCGGTCCCACCGATAGGGATCTCAGCCTCACTGAGATGGTATTGTAATCTCTCTATTTCCCTTTGTAACGTTTCGGTCCAACCGAGATGAGCGATCAGTCCCACCGAGATTGCAATGCAAACTCTCTGTTTCCCTTTCATAACGTTTCGGTCCTACCGAGAGAGCGAATCGGTCCCGCCGAGATTGCCTGACCAACTCTCTGGTTAGTCTATTGCCAAAATCGGTCTCACCGAGTTTGTGTAATCGGTCTCACCGAGATTACGTTATGCCCTAACCCTTATGATATCGGTCCCACCGAGTTGACATGTCGCTCCCACCGAAAACTCTAACAGTCACATTATGAACTAAATCGGCCTGACCGAGTTGTATGATTCGGTCCCACCAAGTTTGGTGATTTGTGTGTAATAGTTAGATTTTGTGTGGAGGCTATAAATACCCTCCACCCACTCTTCATTCGTGTAGAGAGCCATCAGAACATGCCTACACTTCCAACATACATTTTCTGAGAGAGAACCACCTACACTTGTGTTGAGGTCAAGATACTTCATTCCAACCACATAAATCTTGATCTGTAGCCTTCCCCAAGTTGCTTTCCACTCAAATCATCTTTCCACCAAATCCTATCCTATGAGAGAGAGTTGAGTGTAGGGGAGACTATCATTTGAAGCACAAGATCAAGGAGTTCATCATCAACACACCATTTGTTACCTCTTGGAGAGTGGTGTCTCCTAGATTGGTTAGGTGTCACTTGGGAGCCTCCGTCAAGATTGTGGAGTCGAACCAAGTAGTTTGTACGGGCAAGGAGATCGCCTACTTCGTGAAGATCTACCCTAGTGAGGCAAGTCCTTCATGGGCGATGGCCATGGTGGGATAGACAAGGTTGCTTCTTTATGGACCCTTCATGGGTGGAGCCCTCCATGGACTCGCGCAACCGTTACCCTTCTTGGGTTGAAGTCTCCATCAACGTGGATGTACGATAGCACCACCTATCGAAACCACGCCAAAAATCTCCGTGTCTACATTGCGTTTGCTCCCTCCAAACTCCTCCCTTTACCTTCATATGCAATTGTTTTACATTCTGCTGCTATACTCTTAGAATTGCATGTGTAGGTTGTTTGCTTGACTTGTGCTAAGTTTCTAAAATCTACCAAGAATTAAAATTGGGAAAAGGCTAGATTTTTTTGGTCAAGTAGTCTAATCACCCCCCTCTAGACATACTTTCGATCCTACAAGGAGGCGGCCAAGTGGGGGGTGCGCCCCCCAAGCCCAATCCAAATTGGGGATGGGGTCAGCCCCCCTTTCCTTCTCTCCTTCTCCCTCTTCCTTCTTCTCCTACTCCAACTAGGGAAGGGGGAGAACCTACTCCTACTAGGAGTAGGAATCCCCCTTGGCCGCGCCATAGAGAGGCCGGCCCTCCCCTCCTCTACTCCTTTATGTAAGGGGGAGGGGTCACCCCATAGACACACAAGTTGACAGTTGTCTTAGCCGTGTGCGGTGCCCCCCTCCACAGATTTCCACCTCGGTCATATTGTTGTAGTGCTTAGGTGAAGCCCTGCCTCTGTAACTTCATCGTCACCGTCACCACGCCGTCGTGCTACCGAAACTCTCCCTCGGCCTCAGCTGGATCAAGAGTACGAGGGACGTCACCGAGCTGAACATGTGCAGATCGGGGAGGAGTTGTGTGTTCGGTACCGTATCAGTTGGATCGCAAAGACGTTCGACTACATCAACCGTGTTACTTAACGCTTCCGCTTTCGGTCTATGAGGGTACGTGGACACACTCTCCCCGCTCGTTGCTATACATCACCTAGATGGATCTTGCATGTGCTTAGTGAAGGAAATATGCCCTACAGGCAATAATAAAGTTGTTATTTATATTTCCTTATATCATGATAAATATTTATTATTCATGCTAGAATTGTATTAACCAAAAACTTAGTACATATGGGAATACATAGACAAACAAAATGTCACTAGTATGCCTCTACTTCACTAGCTCGTTGAATCAATGATGGTTATATTTCCTAACCATAGACATGAGTTGTTATTTGATTAATGGGATCACATTATTAGAGAATGATGTGATTTACTTGACCCATCCGTTAGCTTAGCACGATGATCATTTAGTTTGTTGCTATTGCTTTCTCCATAACTTATACATGTTCCTATGACTATGAGATCATGCAACTCCCGAATACCGAAGGAACACTTAGTGTGCTATCAAATGTCACAACATAACTGGGTGACTATAAAGATGCTCTACATGTGTCTCCGATGGTGTTTGTTGAGTTGGCATAGATCGAGCTTAGGATTTGTCACTCTGAATATCGGAGAGGTATCTCTGGGCTCTCTCAGTAATGCACGTCACTATAAGCCTTGCAAGCAATGTGAATAATGAGTTAGTTACGGGATGATGCATTACGAAACAAGTAAAGAGATTTGCCAGTAACGAGATTGAACTAGGTATTGAGATACCAACGATCGAATCTTGGGCAAGTAACATACCGATGACAAAGGGAACAATGTATGTTCTTGTTCGGTTTGCCGATGAAGATCTTCGTAGAATATGTAGGAACCACTATGAGCATCCAGGTTCCGCTATTGGTTATTGACCGGAGATGATTCTCAGTCATGTCTACATAGTTCTCGAACCCGTAGGGTCCGCACGCTTAACGTTCAGTGACGATCAGTATTATGAGTTTATGTGTTTTGAAGTACCGAAGGTAGTTCAGAGTCCGAGATATGATCACGGACATGACGAGGAGTCTCGAAATGGTCGAGACATAAAGATTGATATATTAGACGGCTATATTCGGACACCGGAAGTGTTCCGGGTGATTTCGGAGAAAACCGGAGGGTTATCGGACCCCCCCCCCCCGGGGGGGGGGGGGAACTAATGGGCCACATGGGCCTTAGTGGAGAGAGAGAGGACCGGCCAGGGCAGGCCACACGCCCCCTTCCCCTCTAGTTCGAATTGGATTAGGGAAGGGGGCGGTGCCCCCCTTTCCTTCTCCCTTCTCCTCCTTCGTTTCCCCCTCCTATTAGGACTAGGAAAGGGGATTCCTATTCCTACTTGGAGGAGGACTCCTCCTCTCCAGTCGCACCACAAGGGCCGGCCGGCCTCCCCCTTGCTCCTATGTATACGGGGGCAGGGGGCACCCTAGGACACACAAGTTGATCATTGATCTGTTAGCCGTGTGCGGTGCCCCCTCCACCAGAATCCACCTCGGTCATATCATCGTAATGCTTAGGCGAAGCCCTGCGCCGGTAGCTTCATCATCACCGTCATCACACCGTCATGCTGACAAAGCTCTCCCTCGACACTCAGCTGGATCGAGAGTTCGTGGGACGTCACTGAGCTGAACGTGTGCAAATCACAGAGGTGCCGTACTTTCGGTACTAGGATCTGTTGGATCATGAAGACGTATGACTACATCAACCGCGTTGTCATAACGCTTCCACCTACGGTCTATGAGCGTAAGTGGACAACACTCTTCCCCTCTCGTTGCTATGCATCACCATGATAGATCTTGCGTGTGCGTAGGAAAATTTTGAAATTACTGCGTTCCCCAACAGTGCCATCTGAGCCAGGTCTATGCGTAGATGTTATATGCACGAGTAGAACACAAAGGATTTGTGGGCGTGCGTATATACATATTGCTTGCCGTCACTATTTGATTCTTGATTCAGCAGTATTGTTGGATGAAGTGGCTCAGACCGGTATTACGCGTACGCTTATGCGAGACTGGTTCTACCGACGTGCTTCACACACAGGTGGTTGGTGGGTATCAGTTTCTCCAACTTTAGTTGAATCGGATTTAATGAACAGGGTTCTTTCTGAAGATCAAAACGCAATCACTATACCACGTTCTGGTTTTTTATGCGTATGTAAGAACGGTTCTTGCTCAGCCCATAGCAGCCACGTAAAACTTGCAACAACAAAGTAGAGGACATCTAACTTGTTTTTGCAGGGGAAATTGTGATGTGATATGGTCAAGACATGATGCTAAATTTTATTGTATGAGATGATCATGTTTTGTAACACAGTTATCGGCAACTGGCAGGAGCCATATTGTTGTCGCTTTATAGTATGAAACGTAATCGCCATGTAATTGCTTTACTTTATCACTAAGCGGTAGCGATAGTCGTAGAAGCAATAGTTGGCGAGAAGACAATGATGCTTCGATGGAGATCAAGGTGTCGAGCCGGTGACGATGGTGATCATGATGGTGCTTTGGAGATGGAGATCAAAGGCACAAGATGATGATGGCCATATCATATCACTTATATTGATTGCATGTGATGTTCATCCTTTATGCATCTTATTTTGCTTAGTTCGGCGGTAGCATTATAAGATGACCTCTCACTAAATTTCAAGGTATAAGTGTTCTCCCTGAGTATGCACCGTTGCTACAGTTCGTCGTGCCGAGACACCACGTGATGATCGGGTGTGATAAGCTCTACGTTCACATACAACGGGTGCAAGCCAGTTTTGCACATGCAGAATACTCGGGTTAAACTTGACGAGCCTAGCATATGTAGATATGGCCTCGAAACACTGAGACCGAAAGGTCGAGCATGAATCATATAGTAGATATGATCAACATAGTGATGTTCACCATTGAAAACTACTCCATGTCACGTGATGATCGGACATGGTTTCATTGATATGGATCACGTGATCATTAGATGATTAGAGAGATGTCTATCTAAGTGGGACTTCTTAAGTAATTTGATTAATTGAACTTTAATTTACCATGAACTTAGTACCTGATACTATTTTGCATCTCTATGTTGTTGTACATAGATGGCCCGTGTTGTTGTTCCGTTGAATTTTAATGCGTTCCTAGAGAAAGCTAAGTTGAAAGATGATGGTAGCAACTACATGGACTCCGTCCATAACTTGAGGATTATCCTCATTGCTGCACAAAAGAATTACGTCCTGGAAGCACCGCTAGGTGACAAACCCGTGTTGGGGAACGCACTAACTTAAAGAAAATTCCTACGCACACGCAAGATCATGGTGATGCATAGCAACGAGAGGGGAGAGTGTTGTCTACATACCCTCGTAGACCGTAAGTGGAAGCATTATGACAACACGGTTGATGTAGTCATACGTCTTCATGATCGACCGATCCTAGTACCGAAAGTACGGCACCTCCGCGATCTGCACATGTTCGGCTCGGTGACGTCCCACGAACTCACGATCCAGCAGAGTGTCTAGGGAGAGCTTCATGAGCACGACGGCGTGATGATGGTGATGATGATGCTACCGGAATAGGGCTTCGCCTAAGCACCGCTACGATATGACCAAGGTGGATATGGTGGAGGTTGCACCGCACACGGCTAAGAGATCAATGATCAACTTGTGTTTCTATGGGGTGCCCCCCTTCCCCAGTATATAAAGGAGTGGAGGAGAGGGAGAGGGCCGGCCTCCTAGGCGTCCCCAAGGGGGGAGTCCTAATCCCGGTGGGAGTAGGATTCCCCCTTCCCTAGTTGGAGTAGGAGAGGAAAGGAAGGGGGAGAAGGAGAGAAGGAAAGGGGCCCGCCCCCTCCCAATTTGGATTGGGCTTGGGGGGCACCCCCACCTTGGCCGCCTCCTCCTCCTTTCCACTATGGCGCATTGACTCCCCGGGGGGTTCCGGTAAACCCCCCCCCCCCCCCGATACTCCGGTATATGCCCGAACTCTCTAGAAACCTTTCTGATGTCCAAACATAGTCATCCAATATATCGATATTTATGTCTCAACCATTTCAAGAATCCTCGTCATGTCCGTGATCACATCCGGGGCTCCGAACTACCTTCGATACATCAAAACACATAAACTCATAATAGCGATCGTCACCGAATGTTAAGTGTGCGGACCCTACGGGTTCGAGAACTATGTAGACATGACCGAGACACGTCTCTGATTAATAACCAATAGCGGAACCTGGATGTTCATATTGGCTCCCTCATATTCTATGAAGATCTTTACCGGTCAAACTGCATAGCAACATACGTTGTTCCCTTTGTCATCGGTATGTTACTTGCCCAAGATTTGATCGTCGGTATCTCAATACCTAGTTCAATCTCGTTACTCGCAAGTCTATTTACTCGTTCGGTAATGCATCATCCCACAACTAACTCATTAGTCACATTGCTTGCAAGGCTCATAGTGATGTGCATTACCGAGAGGGCCCAGAGATACCTCTCCGATACTCGGAGTGACAAATCCTAATCTTGATCTATGCCAACTCAACAAACACCGTCGGAGACACCTGTAGAGCATCTTTATAATCACCTAGTTACGTTGTGACGTTTGATAGCATACTAAGTGTTCATCCAGTATTCGGGAGTTGCATGATCTCATAGTCATAGGAACATGTATAAGTTATGAAGAAATCAATAGCAACAAACTAAAACGATCATCGTGCTAAGCTATTGGATGGGTCAAGTCAATCACATCATTCTCTAATGATGTGATCCCGTTAATCAAATGACAACTCATGTCTATGGTTAGGAAACATAACCATCATTGATTCAACGAGCTAGTCAAGTAGAGGCATACTAGTGACACTCTGTTTGTCTATGTATTCACACATGTACTAAGTTTCCAGTTAATACAATTCTAGCATGAATAATAAACATTTATCATGATATAAGGAAATATTAACAACAACTTTATTATTGCCTCTAGGGCATATTTCCTTCAGTCTCCCACTTGCACTAGAGTCAATAATCTAGTTCACATAGTCATGTGATTTAACACCAATAGTTCAAATCTTTATGGTATTAGTCCACATCTCCATGTGACTAACACCTAAAAGGTTTACTAGAGTCAATAATCTAGTTCACATCGCTATGTGATTAACACCCAAGAGTGATCATGTTTTTCTTGTGAGAGAAATTTAGTCAACGGGTCTGCCACATTCAAAGCCGTATGTATTTTGCAAATTTTCTATGTCTACAATGCTTTGCACGGAGCTACTCTAGCTAATTGCTCCCACTTTCAATATGTATCTAGATCGAGACTTAGAGTCATCTAGATCGGCGTCAAAAGCTTGCATCAACGTAACTCTTTACGACGAACTCTTTTATCACCCCCATAACCGAGAAATATGTCGGGACCCCGATCCTAAGTCACACCGATCTAGCATGTAACACTTCATATCACCTTGCGGCCTCACGCACGGTATTCCCACGGGTGCCACCTTACCTGGCCCGGGACCGTTTGCGCCTTTTGGCTCACGTATATGATAGTGTCGCTAGCATCCATATGACAGAGAACCCGGGCCGACATGACTAGTCGTGAACCCAAGTGGCACTAACTTATAGGGACAGGCATACCTGAATCAACCACGAGCATGTCGGTCAATAGCGTATGAATCCGGGCTGTAGCACTGGGCTAACAGGACTCCGGGAACCCGGGATGTAGCAGGCTAGGCAGGACTCCGGATGTCACCGTGTGACATTTCCCCAAAGGGACAGACACATGGACGAAGTGAATCACATGCCGGCCAGTCAAGTGTTCCGGAGCAGTAGTGCTGGGCTAGCAGGACTCCGGTGAACCGGGCTGTAGCGGACTACTATGGCTCATGGAAGCACAAGACTACATTTTCCCATAAGAGAGGCTACCAGGGATAAACAACTAGGTTGTCGGATCCCACACATAGCAATACACGTTACATGTACGCATAACCTGCAAGTATGTGCTGTACAACATGGCATCACAACATAACTCAAACTCATATGGATAAAGGCCCAGATGACCACATAGCATTCAATACAAACAGGGGTCTCATGACCCATCATTCAGAGCATACAAGGAACGGAAGCATTACATGTCTGAGTACAGACAACTACAAAAGGAAAAGACTAAGAAGCCTGACTAAACACGACCCTCCCAAGGGTACAAGATCGTAGCTGGGATACAAGCTACTCCTCAAAGTCACTGGTGTAACCAACTGCAAAACATAAATAAGCAAACGTGAGTACAAAGGTACTCAGCAAGTCTTACATCAGAACTATCTACATATGCCACATTATCAACAAGGGGGTGGTGGAGTTAACAGCCGCAAGCCAGCTTTGACTCAGTGGCTAGCCTATACTACGAGTATCAGAAACTTCTTTGAGGTGAGAAGACGCACACGAGTCCACATATTCACCATATCAATACTCCACTATGGATCCGTTCTCGTCTCCCTACGAGAAGGCCATCCATAGCACTCACGCTTATCTTGCGGATTTTAGGGTATCCACTTCAAGTTGTCTATGTACTACATAAGTCCTCCAAGTTTCCATATCCGAGGAAAACGGCTATTAGAATAGATAATGTTGACCCTGCAGGGGTGTACTTCTTCACACACGCTCTCGCCACCTATAGCCCTGTAAACGTCATGTACCTCGACAACCTTCAAGCGAAAGCCGGGCGAGGGTGTCGTCCACGACCTGACTAACCACACGAGTCTCTCATCTAGGTTTATCGCCTATTCGGGTTCCATCGCAAGGAGATCCGGCCGGGGTGTTGCTCACGGCCCCAAACAATGTGTGCAGGGTTCCCAAGCCCACCATCCGGGTGCCAGTTGGTACACCGTGCCATGGTGCCTAGTCTGTCCCAAGCCCGTCCCATCAGACACCACCTGGTAGACAAGTAGGACTACCTACAAACACCATAAACTAGTTGCAACTCCTGGACAAAGATCAAGTGGATTAATAAGCCGAGAGGGGCCGGATAACGGGAACCCAATGTGTGGTAGTAACTGTACTTGGATAACATACACAGAACTCAGTGCTTAGGGACGGTTCCAATGAGACAACCCACCATGTACTCCTACATGGCCTCTCATCGCTACCTTTACCAAAACGTGTTCACACACTTAGCCTTTACCGGTAGGACATGTTCACCACTCCGATTCATTCCCGATGAATCAGACCTGACACAACTCTAAGCATAGCTGGCATAAAGAAAACAAGCATGGCTGAGTAGGCACATCAAGGCTCAAGCAACTCCTACTCATGCTAGTGGGTTTCAACTATTTACTGTGGCAATGACAGGTCATGCAGAGGAATGGGTTCAACTACCGCAGCAGAAAAATAGCAATTGGATCGTTGTTGTCCTAATGCAGTATAAGGAGCAAGAGCGAGAGAGTGGGATTTATCGAGATGCTCAAGGGGATTTGCTTGCCTGATAGACGACGAAGGGGTACGGCTCCTCTGACAAGTACTTGGGAACACCTTCCGGAGTGGAACCTATCGAGAAGAAACGGTGCCGGCGATCAACACACAAACAAATGCAACAGCATGATGCATGAACATGACATGTGCAAATGCTAGTGTTTGGGCTAATGCAAGATGCTACCAAGTTGGTTGAAGCCCATTTGAATCAAAGATTCAAATGCAATTCAAAATGAAGCATTTAAAATGCCCATATTATGTTTTCACTTATACAGCTTGTATAAGTTGGTTTTTCATGCATGTAACTGGCATAAATGGATTCCTTGCATTTTTCTGATAATTTTTCATATATAATTTATTTCATTCTGGGCTACGGTTGAATTTCTATGATTTTTAGAAGTTGTAGACATTTTCTGGAATTTTCTAATGATATAAAATCCAGAAAATGATTTATTGCGTCAGCATGACATAGCTGTGACGTCAGCATGTCAACTGGGTCAGCCAGGTCAAACCTGACCTGTGGGACCCATACGTCAGTGTCTCAGACTGGTTTGGTGGATGACAGGTGGGACCGGTCCACGTTGACTTGACCAAAGTCAAAGCTGACACGTGGGGTCCACACGTATTAGTACTAGTCTTAACAGAAAATTAGACTAACCTAACTATGCTTGGGGACCCACATGTCATTGACACAGGCAATAACTAAACATGATTAGCACCTAACTAATGGTGCCACGTCAGCCACCGGCGTTTAACCGCCGGCGACGAGAGGCCGCAGCGGTGCCCGCATCGGGTTTGCTCTACAGGCCACCGTTCGACGAGCGGTTTGTGGCTACGGGTTGCTGGAGCTTGGGCGCATCAAGCGGTGCCCTCAGCTTCGCCGGAGATGGCCCAGAACGACAGTGGTGATGGCAAGTGCGGCGGCCGGCGTTCGGGCGTCGAACGAGTCGACGGTGCAGGGCATGGCATGAGCCACGCTTAGGCGCGTTGGACTCGTGGGGGTGCGGTGAGCTTAGTGGTAAGCTTGGATGCGTGCTTGCACGACCGTAGCCACGGTGGAGACATGGCCGGCGGCGAGGAGCAATCGGCTCCGATGGCCATGGTGGCTAGAAGGTGCGGACGAGCACGGGGAGAGAGGGGTAAGAGATAGGGGCTCACGGCGAGTCCAGCAGAGTCAACGGCGAGGGTCTGGAGCTCGCGAATCCACGCTGGCGAGCTTCAGTGGCCGACGATGAAGAAGATGGAGATGGCATTGATGAAGAGCTTCCCGGGTCGCCTGGCTCGTTGAGGACGTAGCAGGCGGCGAGGCGGAGCTCTGGGCAAGATGAGAGGCCCAGAGGGACACGGTGGCTACGGTGAACGGCGTCGGTGGCAACAAGCGGGTTTGGGTCTGCTCGGGAGAGGGGCCAGAGGCCAGGGGAGAGAGCAGAGAGCGAAGGGAGAGTGAGAGAGAGTCGAGGGGGTCTACGTGGCGTCTCCAGGGGTCGCGGGAGCAAGCAGGGAGGCAGGAGGTGGCGTGCGGCGGCCGTGCGCGCGTCGGGCACGCACTGTGCATCCGACTGGCGGGAGGAAGAAGACCTCCCTGCCCCTGGTGGGCTGGGCTGGCCAGATGGGCTGCCAGGTGAGCGCCAGGTAAGTGCTTTCTCCCTCTCTCTTTTATTTGTTTCAGTTTTTCTAATTCCTGCTACTGTTTTGCAAATAAAATACTAACCAAAACACTTTGGTTAACTCTATAAATTTTTGTGAGGAATATTTGAAATATTTTCAAACCACACAACAAATTTCAGAATATTTGGAGTAACCAATATTTAATGGTAAATTTTAAACTCCAACTCAAATACCATAATGATTTAATTCAATGACCAAAATGTCCTTGGAAAAATATGCATGATCTCTGGTAGAGGCTTTCCCCTTTTTCCATAAATCATGAACATTTTAAAAAGGATATTTTGAGGTTATTGAAAATATTTTGGTTGAACCTATTTCAATTGCATTTGTGCTAGAGTTTATCAATCCGCAATTCAACTTCATTTGAAATTTAAACATAATGCAGAAAGCAAACCTATAACATACCAGAACTAGGGATGTGACAAAATATTTCCTTAGTGAGGTACATAATAGATCTGGTACACAGCACAACATACTTTATAGAACCTATGGCTGAGGCATAGGGAATGACTTTTCATTCTCTTTCTATTTTCTGCCATGGTCGGGTTTTTCAAACCTTGCAACACAGGCAAGAACTCCTTCTTTGACTGTTCCATTTTGAACTACTTCAAAATCTTGTCAAGGTATGTACTCATTGAAAAATCTTATCAAGTGTCTTGATCTATCTCTATAGATCTTGATGCTCAATGTGTAAGCAGCTTCATCGAGGTCTTTCTTTGAAAAAATATTATTTCAAGTATCCTTTTATGCTATCCAGAAATTCAGTATCATTTCCGATCAACAATATGTCATCCATATATAATATCAGAAATGCTACAGAGCTCCCACTCAATTTCTTGTAAATACAGGCATCTCTAAAAGTCTGTATAAAACTATATGATTTGATCAACTCATCAAAGCGTATATTCCAACTCCGAGATGCTTGCACCAGTCCATAGATGGATTGCTAGAGCTTGCACACTTTTTTAGCACCTTTAGGATTGACAAAACTTTCTTGTTGTATCATATACAACTCTTCTTTAAGAAATTCATTAAGGAATGCAGTTTTGACATCCATTTGCCAGATTTCATAAAATGTGGCAATTTCTAACATGATTCGGACAGACTTAAGCATCGCTACGAGTGAGAAAAACTCATCGTAGTCAACACCTTGAACTTGTCGAAAACCTTTTTGCGACAATTCAAGCTTTTATACTCCCTCCGTTCCAAATTACTCGTCGTAGAAATGAATGTATCTAGAACTAAAATACATCTAGATACATCCATACCTACGACAAGTAATTCGGAACGGAGGGAGTAGATAGTAACACTACTATCAGCGTCCGTCTTCATCTTGAAGATCCATTTATTCTCAATGGCTCCCCGATCAACGGGCAAGTCAATCAAAGTCCATACTTTGTTCTCATACATGGATCCCATCTTAGATTTCATGGCCTCAAGCCATTTTGCGGAATTTGGGCTCATCATCGCTTCCTCATGGTTCGTAGGTTTGTCATGGTCAAGTAACATGACCTACAGAACAGGATTACCATACCACTCTAGTGTGGAACATATTCTGGTTGACCTATGAGGTTCTGTAGTAACTTGATCTGAAGTTTCATGATCATCATCATTAACTTCCTCACTAATTGGTGTAGGAATCACTAGAACTGATTTCTGTGATGAACTACATTCCAATTCGGGAGAAGGTACAATTACCTCATCAAGTTCTACATTCCTCCCACTCACTTCTTTAGAGAGAAACTTCTTCTCTAGAAAGGATCCACTCTTAGCAACGAATGTCTTGCCTTCGGATCTGTGATAGAAGGTGTACCCAACAGTTTCCTTTGGGTATCCTATGAAGACGCATTTCTCCGATTTGGGTTTGAGCTTATCAGGTTGAAACTTTTTTACATAAGCATCATAGCCCCAAACTTTCAGAAACGACGGCTTAGGTTTCTTGCTAAACCACAGTTCATATGGTGTCGTCTCAACGTGTCGGCATTCTAGGAACGGGGGTCCCCAGACTTGCCTGCCTGCGGCGTGGCTGAAGTGGGGGCCCAGCGCGGCCCATCTTCATCAGCTCAAGCTCAAGACCCTGGCGAGGGACCAAGCCTCACGGGGCGGACAACAGAAAGCTTCCTCAGAGGCAGCCTCATCAGGCAGGCTCACGAGGAGGCGGAGAGATCAAGGCAGGAATACCTCGCGAGGAATCCATGACGCAAGCCATGACGATCAAGACCAAGCGGGCACCGGCCTGCGCAGTGTCCTTGTTTGCCCCTTTGGTGCAAAGGGGGCAAGCACAGGCCAAGGCACCGGGCAAAGGTTTCCATTCCAGTGCAACAAGACCAAGACCAGCAAAGCGGCGGGACGGAGGTCACCGTGGAGCCCAAGACGGCGTCATCACCAGTGCTTTTGGCAGCCGAAGACCACCTTTGGTCAGGATAACTTGTACTATATGTTCCCCTTCAAAATGGCCAATTGTTGGCGCCCTTCCCTCTCATTATTTGGGGAGAGGCCCAGGGCCTCTATAAGTAGAACTAGCCACACAGAGTAGGGGGACATCGAGAGATCTGGTAGAACCCTAGCAGAGAGAGAGAGGCGACTGAACTCACCCAAGCAGTTCATCGCACCAGCTCAAGAACACCTCTCGCAAGGCTGTTCTTCCTTTGTACTGTTCATCATCAGCCCCTGAGGCAATCCACCACACCACACACTTGAGTAGGGTATTACACCACAATGGTGGCCCGAACCAATATAAACCTCGTGTCCCTTGTGTTGTTCGTTGTTTCCAGCTTAAATCACGCGAGGAGATTAGACGTAGATCGGTAGGGGAGAGATCTCCGCGTGCACCCCAGTGTTCGAACCTCAAGGGTCTGCCGGAACCTGAAATCCGACATTTGGCGCACCAGGTAGGGGTGCGCCGGATTCCTCCCTCCTGACGACCCGGTCTCCCCCAACATCGCATCCCGCCCTCATGGCGGACAACGCGCCGCCCGCTCCAGCATTGGATGTCGACACTGGGGCCAGGGGCTCCGGGCCTTGGCCCCCACCTTGCGACAAGTGCAGTGGCCGCGCAAGTTCAGGCCCGAGAAGTCACCGCGCTATGACGGCATGACGGACCCGATGATTTTCCTAGTGGCGTACGAGGAGGCCATCCTTAGAGCCGAGGGCGATGATCGAGTGATGGCCAACTGGTTACCCATGGCCCTCACCAGCATCCCGCGTGCGTGGCTCCTCCACCTGCCGACGGCCTCTGTCACCTCCTGGGAGGAGTTGCGCGACCTCTTCCTCGCTCGTTTCGCCGCACCAGCGCCGCCCGTCATCGCAGCTCTCCTGGGTGGCTCCCAGGCACCACCCTCGAGCCATCACGTCAAGCCATTCACCCGCCGGATCAGCACCGCCTCCAAGCGCCGAGAAGCACCCCCCGGGCTAGGTGGCGCCTGAGGCCGATCTAACCTTCGACTCGGAGGACCACCCCTTCAACCCCATTTGTTCGGGCGCGCTCCCGATGTTGTGCACCCCCACCATCTGCCAAGTGGCCGCCACCAGGACCCTCATCGACGGTGGTGCCGGCCTCAACGTGCTCTCAGTGGAGGCCTTCAGCCTCCTCCATGTGCCACTAGAGCGGCTCCAACCCAGCAGGCCTTTTTCGGGCGTCGGAGCCGGTTCCACCGCCTCCTTGGGACAGATCCGCCTCCCAGTGACCTTCGGCACCTGCGACAACTTCTGCACGGAGCTGATCGACTTCAACATCGCCCCCATTGGCCTCCCCTACAACGCCATCCTCGGCTATCCGGCCTTGTCTCGGTTCATGGTAGCAACTCACCCGGCGTACAACCTCATGAAGATGCCTGCGAGCAGCGGCGTCCTCACCGTGTCAGGAGACACAAGGGATGCGCTGCAGGTGCTCCAGCTTGTTTTCAAGGCGGCCGCGGTGGCACAGCCCACTAGCACCGACGCCCTTGAGCCCAAGGGGGCTGCGCCGGCTAAAAAGAAGCAGTTGTTCAGCCAAGACGAGGCAGAAACCAAGCAGGTACCAATCGACGAGGACGAGTCCGCTAGCGCCACCTTCACCATAGGGGCCAACCTCGAGCCCGAGCAGGAGAAAGCCCTGATCAGGTTCCTGCGTGCGAACAAGAAGGTGTTTGCGTGGAAACCTGATCAGTTAGCAGGGGTCCCAAGGGAAGTGATTGAGCATCACCTCAATGTGTGCCCCAATGTGCGCCCCGTGAAGCAGAAGGCAAGGCGGCATTCTACTGAGAAACAAGCTTTCATCGTTCAAGAGACCCGGAAGCTACCCTGATTGGCTGGCTAATCCGATCATTATGCCGAAAAAGGGAGGAAAGGAGCGCATGTGCATCGACTTCACCAACCTCAACAAGGCCTGCCCGCAGGATCCATTTCCGCTCCCCCGCATTGACCAGATAGCGCAGCCGTGGTAGCGGTCTGGGAGGAGCGCTGTGCCAATGCCGCATCGACCGTCCGAACTGAAGCAAGGCAGAGCTAGGAGGGCCTCGCGAAGGCCGCAACCACAGCCAGAAAGGAACAGCCGCAGCAGGAGAACGCACTCGGGGCAGGAGAGGCCTCTTCCGGCGACCAAGCACTGGGAGCTCCGTCGTCTCAAGAGACGCCTCGACCTCTGGAGGACGCAAGCAGCGCCAGCACCCTCAACCTCGTCGAGCATCCCGTGTACTTCGTCAGCACGGTGCTACGGGACGCAAGGGCATGGTATCCCATGCCTCAAAAACTCCTTGCGCGACTAGTGGCCTCACGCAAGCTGCGCCACTACTTCCAAGGACATCCCATCAAAGTCGTCCCAGCATACCCCTTGGAAAGAGTGCTCAGGAGCCCCAACTCAGCTGGAAGGGTTGCTGAATGGAACATCGAGCTACAGGCATTTCAGCTAGAATTCAGTACGGCCAGAGTCATCAAGGGAGCCACACTTGCGGATTTTGTGACAGAATGGGCAGAAGCGCCGGGTCTCGAGGCAGGCGAAGACCGATCACTTTCCCTGGGAAGTGAAGCACCGGATGGCTGGGTCATGTACTTTGATGGGGCGTTCTCCCGACACGGTGCGGGAGCTGGCGCAGTGCTCATATCCCCTACCCAGGACAAACTCTACTACGTCCTACAACTTTGCTTCCGGCACGGAGAAAAGGTCTCCAACAACATAGCGGAGTACGAAGGCCTAATAACAGGCTTAAAGGCCGCATCTGCCTTAGGGGTGAAGTGCCTCATCATCAAGGGCGATTCGCAGCTCCTCGTCAACTTCTCCAACAAGATATACGAGCCAAAGGACGAGCACATGGAAGCCTACCTCGCTGAGGTTCGCAAGATGGAGAAACGGTTCTGGGGGCTGGAGTTGCAACATGTGCCTCGCGGCACCAATCAGGAGGCTGATGACATTGCCAAGAGGGCATCTAGGCGGCTACCTCAGGAGCCTGGCGTCTTTGAGGAGCGGCTCTTCAAACCCTTGGCGGTGCCGTCACTGTCGAACACAGCGCAACCAAGGGAGGAGCTCCCTCAGCCGCCTGCCTCAGGAGCCCCGGTCTGCGGCCCAGCCTCAGGGGCACGCCTGCTCCTGGCGTTAGAGCCTCAGGAAGGGTGTTGGATCCCGGAGCTCAAGAACTACCTGATGCAAGGGACTCTACCGGAGAATGAGGAGGAAGAGGAGCGTGTGGTGCGGCAGGCCACGGCTTATTGCATCAGGGATGGAGAGCTCTACAGGAAACGACCAAATGACATGTCCCTACATTGCATCTCCCGAGAGCAAGGGAAGGAGCTACTGGCGGACATACACGGCGGAGACTGCGGGCACCACTCGTCGTCACGGACCCTCGTCGGCAAGGCGTTCCTTAGTGGATTCTATTGGCCCATAGTGCTCAACGACGCCATTGAGCTTGTGAAGGCTTGCGAGGCCTGCCAGTTTCACGCTAAGCAGATCCATCAGCCTGCGGGAGTCTACAGACTATACCCCTCTCATGGCCGTTCACAGTTTGGGGGCTGGACATCCTGGGCCCGTTTCCTTGGGCGCCAGGGGGCTATCGCTACCTCTATGTCGCCATGGACAAATTCACCAAGTGGGCTGATGTGGAAGCCGTCCGTACAATCCCGGCAGGCTCAGCGGTCAAATTCATCAAGGGCCTCGTGAGCCGATTTGGGGTGCCCAACCGCATCATCACCGACAATGGTTCGCAATTCACCAGTAATCTCTTCAAAACGTACTGTGCTAACCTTGGAACGCAGATATGCTACGCTTCGGTAGCACACCCCCGGAGAAATGGCCAGGCCGAGCGGGCCAACGCGGAGGTCCTGAGGGGCCTCAAAGCCAGGACCTTCAAGAAGAAGCTGGAAGCATGCGGCAGGGGCTGGTACGACAAGCTCCAGTCCGTGATGTGCTCAATCCGCACAACTGCGACCAAGCCGACTGGCGAAACCCCGTTCTTCCTCGTCTACGGAGCAGAGGCTGTTCTCCCTCACGAGGTCAGGCGTCGCTCCGCACGGGTCCTGGCGTTCGACGAGACGCAGCAGGACGCCATGCGGAGGACGGATCTCGTGCTGGGGGAGGAACACCGTCGAGAAGCCGCGCTGCGTGCGGCAAGGTATCGACAGGCGTTGCGACGATACCACTTCCGCAACATCCGCCCAGAACTCTTGAGGTAGGGGATCTCGTGCTCAAACGGGTTCTCTCCAGGGAGGGGCTGCACAAGCTCACTCCCATGTGGGAGGGCCCATTCAAGGTTGTTCATGTTTCCAGGCCTGGCTCCGCGCGTTTGGAGACCACGGAGGGGGTACCCATCCAGAACACGTGGAACATTCAACATCTCCGGAGGTTCTATCCCTGAGTGAGGCCTAGCGCCTAGGAAAGGCCCGGTGCCTGTGAAGAAGGCTAATGCTAGTGAAGCTGCTGCATTTTCGGAAAGGCCCGGTGCCTATGAAGAAGGCAAATGCCTGTGAAGCTCGCCGCTCGTGACACTCTCACGTAATAATGAGTGGGGTTGTACATGACCCGGAGTCTCTGGAGTGCCGCCCTCGGGCCTCCGGGGCTCCCGCCCACACCCAGTGGCAGCACTTAGCTCCACACTGGTGAGAAGACATCGAAGACTAGAATAGGTGCCGGACGCGGCTTTCCCATTTGCTTTCTGCAGTTGGCTTGTTTATTCCCGTTTGAAGTTTTATTGGAGTTGCTGGCGTTCCTGGCTTGTGACTCTTTGTCTTTCTCGCTCGCTTGCCTCGTTTTCTCTCGCACAAGTCTCGCGAGGGAGTCGCGGGCGCCCTCGCGAGTGTTTTCTGCCCCGATAGTTTGGAGCTTTCCTATCCGAGTCCTCTGCGGGAGCACCCCTCCCAGTCCGTGTCCCACGGGCATCACGACACAAGCGCAGGACCTAGGCCGATTGCCCCCACAACCAAGACCGTAAGCTACCCCTCCTATTGATCCTTGCAGGGCACGAAGCGCACGACGAGGCCATGGCCTCGGGAGGCGAGGACCGCGCCAAGCCCCACCGAGCTAAAATAGTTCCCGCACATGGGTGCGCGGCGCGGAAACACAACGCAGAAATAGCGGAAACAGCACGATGGTTAAATAGCAGCAGTTCTAACACGCCCCCGCGGGGCCCTATATTACTTTCTATTTCTATGCAGGATAAGAAAGAAAACAAAACGGGCGCGATTCATCCTGCGCCAGCCCACAGCGAAGGCTCGAGCTGCTCCTGGGGCTCAGGCGGATCCTTCCTCCCGCTTCACCGGGGCGCGATGGCGGGCTGACCCGCTACCTTCACCCAGGCGGGCGCGACGGCGCGGGGGCTGGTTGCGGCCGCCGCTGGAGGAGCTGCTGCCTGAGAGGGGGTCGCCGAAGCTCAGCGAACCCCGAGCACCGCCGCCTGTACGCTAGTCGCCATCTTCATCCTGGTCAATGCCGGGGGTGGGCAGGCGGCCGCGGTCGTCGTCTTCAGGGCAGCACCCGGCACGGCGACCATCTTCCCCAAACACGCTCACGTAGAGGGTGGCGTCACCATCGAACTTGAAGTACAGGGTACACCACCGGCCCAGACCGCGCGCGCGGGCAAACATTTGCCAGCCGCGTGTCATACCCCCGTTTCCAGAGACGAAGACCTCCAGCGAAGCCCAGGAGGCCTTGCTGCAGCAGCCGTCTGCTTGGAGCCAGAAGCCGCACCGAGCGCTGGCCGGCAGTTCATCCACGAAGAAACGGGGGAGCTGGAGCCGGGTGCTGGATGGGTCTGCCGACCACACGACGAACTCCGGCAGCACCTCTGCAGAGCAAAAGCGTGGCCTAGGGGGGCACACACCCATGGCATGCCCCCCGTCGGCAACCGGGCGCTCACCACCGCATAGGGAACCGCCTCCATGGCCGCGAGAGGCTACCATGGGGACCGTGGTATACTTGCGAGGGCGGCCTCGGTTGCGCTTGGTCGGAGGGGGGTCAGGCCCTGCCCGGGGGGCCTTTCCTTTCTCCATGGCCGAGAATCTCTTTGGGGCCATGGGGACGGTGAGTAGCCTAGAAGAAGAAAAGGAGCAGCAAGAAGGGATGGACTGAAGGGGCTCGCCCAGCCCCGTACTTATAGCCGGAGGAGGCCAACCGCCGAGCACCACGATCGCAGGTAATCATGACCGGTTTCTATGCATGCAGGGAATTTCAAGTCGTGCGGTCGCCGAGGCATCATCGGGAAGCGCATACGCCAACGTCTAGTCAACCGCCACGCGGCGCCCAAGGCCGCAAGCTGTTGGGGCCCGCGGCGCTTCGCGCTTGCCCCTTCGCTTCCCTGCCAGGCCAAGCCCGGGTGCGCCTTGGGCCCGGGGGCTACTGTCGACATTCTAGGAACGGGGGTCCCCAGACTTGCCTGCCTGTGGCCTACAGCGTGGCTCAAGTGGGGGCCCAGCGCGGCCCATCTTCATCAGCTCAAGCTCAAGACCCTCGCGAGGGGCCAAGCCTCGCGGGGCGGACGACAGAAAGCTTCCTTAGAGGCAGCCTCATCAGGCAGGCTCGCGAGGAGGCGGAAAGATCAAGGCAGGAATACCTCGCGAGGAACTCGTGACGCAAGCCATGACAATCGAGACCAGGCGGGCGCCGGCCTGCGCAGTATCCTTGTTTCCCCCTTTGGTGCAAAGGGGGAAAGCACAGGCCAAGGCACTGGGCAAAGGTTGCCATTCCGGTGCAATGAGACCAAGACCAGCAGAGCGTCAGGATGGAGGTCACCGTGGAGCCCAAGACAGCGTCATCACTAGTGCTTTTGGCAGCCGAAGACCACCTTTGGTCAGGATAACTTGTACTATATGTTCCCCTTCAAAATGGCCAATTGTTGGCGCCCTTCCCGCTCATTATTTGGGGAGAGGCCCGGGGCCTCTATAAGTATAACTAGCCACATAGAGTAGGGGGGCATCGAGAGATCTGGTAGAACCATAGCAGAGAGAGAGGCGACTGAACTCACCCAAGCAGTTCATCGCACCAGCACAAGAACACCTCTCGCGAGGCTGTTCTTCCTTTGTACTGCTCATCATCAGCCCCTGAGGCAATCCACCACACCACACACTGGAGTATGGTATTACACCACAACGGTGGCCTGAACCAGTATAAACCTCGTGTCCCTTGTGTTGTTCGTTGTTTCTAGCTTAGATCATGCGAGGAGATTGGACGTAGATCGGTAGGGGAGAGATCTCCGCGTGCACCCCAGTGTTTGAACCTCAAGGGTCTGCCGGAACCCGAAATCCAACACAACGGATTTAGATGGTGCCCTATTTAACATGAATGCAACTATCTCTAATGCATAACCCCAAAACAATAGTAATAAATCGGTAACAGACATCATAGATCGCACCATATCTAATAAAGTACGGTTATGACATTCAAACACACCATTATGATGTGGTGGTCCAGGTGGCGTGAATTGTGAAACTATTCCGCATTGTTTCAAATGAAGACCAAACTCGTAACTCAAATATTCTCCTCCACGATCAGATTGCAGAAACTTTATTTTATTGTTACGATGATTTTCCACTTCACTCTGAAATTCTTTGAACTTTTCAAATGTTTCAGACTTATGTTTCATCAAGTAGATACCCATATCTACTCAAATCATCTGTGAAGGTCAGAAAATAATGATACCTGCCGTGAGCCTCAACACTTATCGGATTGCATACATCAATATGTATTATTTCCAATAAGTCAGTTTCTTGCTCCATTGTTCCGAAGAACGGAGTTTTAGTCATCTTGCCCACGAGGCATGGTTCGCAAGCATCAAATGATTCATAATCAAGTGATTCCAAAAGCCCATCAGCATGGAGTTTCTTCATGCGCTTTACACCAATATGACCTAAACGGCAGTGCCACATATAAGATGCACTATCATTATTAACTTTGCATGTTTTTGCTTCAATATTATGAATCTGTGTATCACTACGATCGAGATTCAATAAACCATTCACCTTGGGTGTATGACCTCACAAGGTTTTATTCATGTAAACAAAATAACAATTATTATTTGTCTTAACTGAATAACCGTATTGCAATAAACATGATCCAATCATATCATGTTCAACACAAACACCAAATAACATTTATTTTAGGTTCAACACTAATCCCAAAGTTAAAGGGAGTGTGCAATGGTGATCTTATCAACCTTGGAATCACTTCCAACTCACATCATCACCTCGCCCTTAACTAGTCTCTGTTTATTTTGCAACTCCCGATTCGAGTTAGTACTCTTAGCAATTGAACCAGTATCAAATACTGAGGGGTTGCTATAAACACTAGTAAAGTACACATCAATAACATGTATATCAAATATACTTTTGTTCACTTTGCCATCCTTCTTATCCGCCAAGTAGCTAGGGTAGTTCCACTTCCAGTGACTATTTCCTTTGCAGTAGAAGCACTCAGTTCCAGGCTTGGGTCTACACTACAAAAGAAAGACACATCCGCGACATTTTGGGCCGAACGAAAAAAAAATTGTCATACTTATGACACTTCTATGACGATAATTCTGACAAAACCCGGTATCATCATAGATGTGGTGGGGTCCTACTTCTATGACAAAAAATCATGACAGAAAATGGGCTTTTTGTCCTGGGCGGGCCAGAGACGCAGCTGCATGACATTCTTAGGGCCGTCCATGACGGAAAAAACCGTGGTAGAAGCGAGGGCGAGGAAAATATCGGGGTGTTCCCTGTTACGGTGGGTGGTCGGGGCCGAGCGATGCGCGTTTCTCTTGTACCCGCACGCGCGTGGGTGCGAGGCGTTGGGCTCTAACTGAACCCGAGTGAGGCGTCGGGCTCTAACTGAACCCAAGCGATTGCACTGCAGGCTACGCGTTACTGAACCCGAGCGATCGATCGATGGCTGTTAACTGAACCCGATCGAGCGATTCCTTCGCTACTGCTGCTAACTGAAACCGATCGATGCTACCTCTGGATGAACAGTGAGCGTTGCGGGAGGGTGGATGAACAGGACCCCGTAGTGTTGCCTTTGGATGAATAGGACCCCGATCGATCGAGCCGGTTGGGGCTAGATGAACAGGACCCTGTGGAGGGCAGGATGAACAGGACCACCCCATGGAGGGCAGGATGGACAGTAGACGGTGGAGGGATGGATGAACAGTAGCCCGTGGAGGGGTGGTTGAACAGGAGCCTGTGGAGAGGGTTGGTTGAACAGTAGCCGGTGGAGTAGCGCGTGGTGGAGGCTGGATGAACAGGAGCCCGTGGATGAATAGTCACAGGTGGAGGCTGGAGGAGGTCGACGGTGGATGAATAGTAGCCCATGGAGGCTGGAGGGGGTCAACAGTGGAGATGAACAGTATCTCATGGAGTCCCATTTTGCGGTACGCCACACCCCTCCCAATGAACAGGACCCCCGTTTCGACCATAGGAGGTCCGTTTCCTCCGTTTTGCGGTACGCCAGACCCCTCCTGATGAACAGGATCCTGTTTCAAACGTGGCCGGTCGAACACAAGGCTGTTTCATCCATTCTTCGGTACGCCAGGCCTCGTTTCCATCGGCTATTCCGTCCAAGCCCTCCCGATGAACACAACGATGCATTCCGTTCCGACCCAGCCGGTTGGCTCCCCATGAACACAACGACGATGCTATTTCTCTGTTCCGACCCAGCCATGTACACGAGCCATGGTCGTACGTATGCATGAGTAGGCGTTCGAGACCCTGCCCGTATGTACGTACGTGGCCGTATATTCTTTCTTGCACACTGGCCACTGTATGTACGTGTACATGCTATGTGTGCGCCTCTACTACGACACGTGCCCGCCTCTACATCGACCAGTATGTACGTACACGTTCGCGACCAGAATGACAACGCTGCATATGCTTCGACCAGGTGGGTCCCGACTGTCAGGCACTTCCTTGAGTGTGAAGATGTAGCTGGTGGGTCCCAGGAGTCAGGGGGCCAATCGTTTTTTTTGCCCGGACGCACTTCCTTGCGTGCGAAGATGTAGCTGGTGGGTCCCTGCAGTCAGGGGAAATGTTTTTTTCACGAAATACGGTGGCCCGTCCTGTTGGTGCCCACTGTCAGGTGGAGGAATAATTATTTTGCGCGTAATACGGACGCACTTCCTTGCTGCGGCCGTGGACCCAGCTGTCAGCCTCTCCATGTACAGTCCACGTCCGATGGAAGCCGTTCCTTGACCATGTTGACCACGCCACACCGAGAGCACCAGGGCGGTGGACAACGACGAGGCCTAGGAAGGGGACGACGCGGAGCCGGGGAAGACGTGGCAGTGGAAGCCCGCGCGGAGAGGAGTACGAGGGTTCACTGGTTCGGCTGCGGTGTGAGGCTGCCGTCGTCGCAGGGCCTGGCCAACGGTGGGAATAGTAGGGAGCGGTGAGGCCTCTGCGGCAGCACACCCGGCCACGGGAGGCAGGAGCATGCGGCACGACCAGCGCTGCTTTCGGCGGCTGGAGCAAGAATACCAGAGGTTGAAGTAGCACAACGGCCATTGGATGGACATAGTATGGTCACTGGAGCTAGAATCGTTCATATTGACTAAGTTGACAAAGCACTCCATCCCCGTCAACTTAGTAGGCCCACAAGTTAGCCTCCCACCAAGGTGGGTCCCAACTAGCAGGGAGAGTATTCATTTTTTTGTACGTAATAAGGAGGCACCTCCGGTGGGTCCGAGCTGACAGCGGGGGAAACATTTTTTCGCGAAATACGTTGGCCCGTCCGGTGGGTCCCAGCAGTCAGGGGGGAAACGTTTTTTCCGCCAAATACGGTGGCCCGTCCGGTGGGTCCCTGCTGTCAGGTGGAGGAATAATTATTTTCCGCGTAATAAGGAGGCACTTCCTTGCGGCTGCCGTGGACCCAGCTGTCAGCCTCTCCATGTACAGTACTCTTCTGATGGAAGTCGTTCCTTAACCTCATTGACCACGCCGCGCCGAGAGCACCAGGGCAGTGGACGACGGCAAGGCCTAGGAAGGGGATGACGCGGAGCCGGGGAAGACGCGGCACTGGATGCCCACGCGGAGAGGAGTACGAGGGTTCACTGGTTCGCTGCGGTGTGAGGCTGCCGTCGCCGCAGAATAACAAGGGGTGTGGGTAAGTAGAGGGATGGCTTGGTCAGCTGTGGGAGTAGTAGGGGGCGGTGATGCCTCCACCGCATCGCAGCCGGCCATGGGAGGCAGGAGCACGAGGCACGATCGGCGCTGGTTTGGGCGGCTGGAGCAAGAAGACCAGAGGTTGAAGAAGCACTACGGCCATTGGATGGACATCGTACGGTCACTGGAGCTAGAATCGTGCATATTGACTAAGTTGACAAAGCCATCCGTCCCCGTCAACTTAGTAGGCCCACAAGTCAGCCTGCTACTATACTGGGTCCCAGCTAGCAGGGGGAGTATTCATTTTTTGTGCGTAATAAGGAGGCACTTCCTTGCGTGCGAAGATATAGTTGGTGGGTCCAAGCTGTCAGTGGCGGTAACGTTTTTATCGTGAAATACAGAGGCCCTTTCGGTGGGTCCCAGATGTCAGGTGGAGGAATCATTATTTTGCGCGTAATAAGGAGGCATTTCCTTGCGTGCGGCCATGGACCCAGCTGTCAGCCTCTCCACGTATAGTCCACTTCAGATGCATGTCGGTCGTTGACCATGTTGACCAGGCCGTGCCAGGAGCACCAGGGCGGTGGACGATAGCGAGGCCTAGGAAGGGAACGACACGGAGGCAGGGAAGACTCGGCAGTTGTTTCCCACACGGAGGGGAGTACGACTGTGCGACGGTTTACGGGTTCGTCTGCCGTCGCCGGAGAATAACAGCGGGTGTGGGTGAGTAGAGGGATGGCTAGGCCAGCGATGGGAGTACGGTGGGGTAGTGAGGCCTGCGCGGTAGCACAGCAGGCCGCGGGGAGGAGAGAGCAGGCAGTCCTGCCGACGCTTGTTTGAGCGGCCGGAGCAGGAAGAGCAGAGATTGAAGAAGCACGACGGTCGTTGGATGGACATCCAACAGTCACTGCTTGTGCGTCAACCGTTTTTTAGGAAAGCCTCAAATTTGTGGAAAACAACATACATCTCATCTGCCATTATTTCTAATAATTTACAGCCCATTTGCTAATTCTTAAGGTTTTTTTGGAGCTCATATTATTTTTGTTAGCATTACAGCCCATATTGTGGCCACGGTTAAAAAATTATACGAAATTTTGCATATGTCGGTGCGGTCCGAACTGTTTTTAATCCCGAAATTTCGAGTCACATTCAAACTGATTTTAAAAATAAATGTATATCAATATAAAATCCAACAAATTGTCCACGCGTAAAAATCAATGCAATTTAAAATCTCGGAATGAAAAAAGGAAATTTGAAACTAATTGCCGGTTTGATGTGTTTTAAAAATGTATAGCCCATTTCTCATTACTGATAGGCCATTTTCTCGGCCAGTCGGATGAAGCTCTCCTTGTCTTGAAAGATTTGCAGCCCAACAGGCCTAACAAAGTGACTTACTTGGCAAATCACAAAAAAACTAGGTTGGGCCGTGGACCCAGCCACGGCCGTGGACCCAGCTGTCAGCCTCTCCACGTACAGTACTCTTCCGATGGAAGTCGGTCGTTGACCACATTGACCTCGCCGTGCCGAGAGCACCAAGGCGGTGGACGACGGCAAGGCCTAGGAAGGGGATGACGCGGAGCCGGGAAGACGCGGCACTGGATGCCCATGCGGAGAGGAGTACAAGTGGTCACTGGTTCGGCTGCGGTGTGAGGCTTCCATCGCCACAGAATAACACGGGGTGTGGGTGAGTAGAGGGATGGCCTGGCCAGCTGTGGGAGTAGTAGGGGGCGGTGATGCCTCCGCCGCATCGCAGCCGGCCATGGGAGGCAGGAGCACGAGGCACGACCGGCGCTGGTTTGGGCGGCTGGAGCAAGAAGACCAGAGGTTGAAGAAGCACTACGGCCGTTGGATGGACATCGTACGGTCACTGGAGCTAGAATCGTGCATATTGACTAAGTTGACAAAGCCATTCGTCCCCGTCAGCTTAGTAGGCCCACAAGTCAGCCTGCCACTATACTGGGTCCCAGCTAGCAGGGGGAGTATTCATTTTTTGTGCGTAATAAGAAGGCACTTCCTTGCGTGCGAAGATATAGCTAGTGGGTCCAAGCTATCAGCGGCGGTAATGTTTTTTTCGTGAAATATAGAGGCCCTTTCGGTGGGTCCCAGATGTCAGGTGGAGGAATCATTATTTTGCGCGTAATAAGGAGGCATTTCCTTGCGTGCGGCCGTGGACCCAGCTGTCAGCCTCTCCACGTACAGTCCACTTCAGATGCATGTCGGTCGTTGACCATGTTGACCAGGCCGCGCCGGGAGCACCAGGGCGGTGGACGACGGCGAGGCCTAGGAAGGGAACGATATGAAGGCAGGGAAGACTCGGTAGTTGTTTCCCATGCGGAGGGAAGTACGACTGTGCGAGGGTTTACTGGTTCGTCTGCCATCGCCGGAGAATAACAGCAGGTGTGGGTGAGTAGAGGGATGGCTAGGCCAGCGATGGGAGTACGGTGGGGCAGTGAGGCCTGCACGGTAGCACAGCCGGCCGCGGGGAGGAGAGAGCAGGCAGTCCTGCCGGCGCTTGTTTGAGCGGCTGGAGCAGGAAGAGTAGAGATTGAAGAAGCACGACGGTCGTTGGGTGGACAACCAACAGTCACTGCTTGTGTGTCCACCGTTTTTTTAGGAAAGCCTCAAATCTGTGGAAAACATCATACATCTCATCTGCCATTATTTCTAATAATTTACAGCCCATTTGCTAATCCTTAAGGTTTTTTTAGAGCTCATATTCTTTTTGTTAGCATTACAGCCCATATTGTGGCCACAGTTAAAAAAGTATAAGAAATTTTGCATATTTCGGTGCGGTCCAAACTGTTTTTAATCCCGAAATTTCGAGTCACATTCAAACTGATTTTAAAAATAAATGTATATCAATATAAAATCCAACAAATTGTCCATGCATAAAAATCAATGCAATTTAAAATCTTGGAATGAAAAAAGGAAATTTGAAACTAATTGCCGGTTCGATGTGTTTTAAAAATGTACAGCCCATTTCTCATTACTGATAGGCCATTTTCTCGGCCAGTCGAATGAAGCTCTCCTCGTCTTGAAAGATTTGCAGCCCAACAGGCCTGACAAAGTGACTTACTTGGCAAATCATAAAAAAACTGGGTTGTGGCCGTGGACCCAGCTACGGCCGTGGACCCAGCTGTCAGCCTCTCCACGTACAGTACTCTTCCGATGGAAGTCGGTCGTTGACCACATTGAACTCGCCGCGCCGAGAGCACCAAGGCGGTGGACGACGGCAAGGCCTAGGAAGGGGATGACGCGGAGCCGGGGAAGACGCGGCAGTGGATGCCCACGCGGAGAGGAGTACAAGGGTTCACTGGTTCGGCTGCGGTGTGAGGCTTCCATCGCCACAGAATAACACGGGGTGTGGGTGAGTAGAGGGATGGCCTGGCCAGCTATGGGAGTAGTAGGGGGCGGTGAGGCCTCCGCCGCATCGCAGCCGGCCATGGGAGGCAGGAGCACGAGGCACGACCGGCGCTGGTTTGGGCGGCTGGAGCAAGAAGACAAGAGGTTGAAGAAGCACTACGGCAGTTGGATGGACATCGTACGGTCACTGGAGCTAGAATCGTGCATATTGACTAAGTTGACAAAGCCATCCGTCCCCGTCAACTTAGTAGGCCCACAAGTCAGCCTGCCACTATACTGGGTCCTAGCTAGCAGGGGGAGTATTCATTTTTTGTGCGTAATAAGGAGGCACTTCCTTGCGTGCGAAGATATAGCTGGTGGGTCCAAGCTGTCAGCGGCGGTAACGTTTTTTTCACGAAATACAGAGGCCCTTTCGGTGGGTCCCAGATGTCAGGTGGAGGAATCATTATTTTGCGCGTAATAAGGAGGCATTTCCTTGTGTGCGGCCATGGACCCAGCTGTCAGCCTCTCCACGTACAGTCCACTTCAGATGCATGTCGGTCGTTGACCATGTTGACCAGGCCGCGCCGGGAGCACCAGGGCGGTGGACGACGGCGAGGCCTAGGAAGGGAATGACACGAAGGCAGGGAAGACTCGGCGGTTGTTTCCCACGCGGAGGGGAGTACGACTGTGCGAGGGTTTACTGGTTCGTCTGCCGTTGCCGGAGAATAACAGCAGGTGTGGGTGAGTAGAGGGATGGCTAGGCCAGCGATGGGAGTACGGTGGGGCAGTGAGGCCTGCGCGGTAGCACAGCCGGCCGCGGGGAGGAGAGAGCAGGCAGTCCTGCCGGCGCTTGTTCACTACTAGGAAAAGGGCTATAGATAGGATTGACAGTAATGGCGCACCAGGGAAATAGTGCGCCACTACTATATACTAATGGTGCATCAGTTGGTGATGCGCCATTGGTGTGGAAGACACTAATGGCGCACCAGAAAATAGGTGCGCCACTAGTGATAATTTTTTTACATACATACTAATGGCGCATCCTACCGAAGTGCGCCATTGCTAGTTCTAACTAGTAATGGCGCACAAGACATGGAGTGCGCCAGTACTGAATTTTTTTTTGTTCTTTTTTTTGCAAAACTACTAATGGCGCACCGCCTCACAGTGTGCCATTACTAGTTTAAAATACTAATGGCGCACCCTGTAAAAGTGCGCCATTAGTATATATATATATATATATATTTACTTTTCTGCAAAACTACTAATGGCGCACCATCTGCAGGTGCGCCATTAGTAACCAGGGTTACTAATGGCACATTTGCAGGTGGTGCGCCATTAGTAACCTGGGACCCCAACAAGATATTTTGGACAGCCCCACACCTACCCACTGACTTTGCCCACTTCATTCCCTCCACCTCCTTCTCCAAGCTTTCGGCTGCCTCCTCCTCACCTCATTTCCACCATAGATTCATCAAAATTAAGTGGTGAAATTACCTTTTTTGATAGGTAAGTAAGGGGAAAGCTATCTTCATGATGTAGATCTACTTTTTTTCTCCCTAGCTCGCTCCAACAACGTGCACATGCACTTTTTGTGGCCTAGCTAGATCTATGTATGTTTGTGGTGTTGCATGTGTTTGTGGTGTTGCATATATGTTTGTGTTTGCAGGTACCGGTATTTGAAATGCGATAGTTGCCAATATTTTGCCAGAATGTTGATTCATTTCCGTTTCGGCGAGAATTTTGGCACTATGCATTCTTTTTGGTCCTATTTTTAGGGAAGGTCATGCCAAATTTTTTCTTGGTTCTAAAATATCGTTTTGCTCTACCCCGCAGGCGACCATGGTCCGCACGATGACCGAAGGCATCGTGAATAGGTTTTTGAGCTCTGCGAAGGCCGAGATGCTTCAAAAGAACGAGACAGAGAGAAGATGTCCGTGTCGAAGATGCAAGCTGAAGAGCCTTATTGCGGACCCGGATTCCGGGCAGGTGCGGGACCACCTGCTCTTGCGTGGTTTCATGGATGGCTATCGGTGGCAAGGTGATGAAGATGACTATGAAGTCGTCCATGGGGGCCGGGCAAGAAATGAGGAAGGGCAACAAGACAAGTACCACCGCGGCGAGGGCGGGCGAGAAGACGAAGAATCTCCAGGACATGATCATGACGGTGATGCTGTACATAGTCATCATGTAGAAGATGTCGTACATGATGATGAGGAAGATCAAGCCGAAGGGCATGATCATGAAGATGAAGATGCCGGAGCAGACGACGATGGAGGCTGGGTGCAGGACCCTCATATTCAGGAGCTGCTTCTCAAGCAGACGGATAATGCAAGAGCTGCCGCCCGAGAGAAAGCCAAGCTGGATCAACTGGAGATAGACGCGGTTACTCCATTGTATGAAGGATGCAGGCCCGAGGATACCCGCCTGAAAGTAACGCTCATGGCTCTGGAGATGAAGGTAAAACACAAAATGACCGACGCATGCTTCGACGAGAACATGTCATTCTGGCATGAACGTCTTCCCAAGGGGAACAAGTGCTCGACCAGTTTCGAGGAGGCGAAGAAAATCGTGTGTCCTCTGGATTTACCGCATGTGAAATACCATGTGTGCATGAACAATTGCATCATTTATCGGGACGAACACGCGGAGTCTACCATATGTCCGGTGTGCGGCGTCACTCGATACAAGAAGAGGAAGAAAGCTCCTCGAAAATCGGTGTGGTACTTTCCGATCACTCCTCGTCTGCAGCGGTATTTCGCGGACCCTAAGGTAGCAAAGCTCCTGCGTTGGCACGCGGATAGGGAGGAGAAGAAGCGGGAAGATGACGGAAATGATCCGGAGATAAATAAAAAAGACAAGATGCTGAGTCACCCTAAGGATGCGAGCCAGTGGCAAGCATTGAACTTCGAATACCCAGAATTTGGGAAGGATCCAAGGAACATCGTGCTGGGCGCGAACACCGATGGAGTCAATCCGTTTGGCAGCCAGAGAAGCACACATAGCACGTGGCCTGTGTTTGTGTGGATGTACAACCTTCCCCCTGGTTGTGCATGAAGAGGAAGTACATTCACATGAGTATGCTCATTGAAGGGCCGAAACAACCAGGGAACGACATCAATCTGTATCTGGGGCTGCTGAAAGAGGAGCTAGACACGCTGTGGAAAACGCCAGCCAATACGTGGGACGCCGCAGAGAAAGAATATTTCCCTATGAGAGCCGCACTGCTCACGACGGTGCACGACTATCCCGGTTACGGATATCTTGCGGGGCAGGTAGTCCACGGATTTTCTGGATGCGTAAGGTGCATGGATGACACAATGTATCGCCAGCTAGATAGAGATCTCGGATCTTCGAAAACCGTGTTCATGGGACATCGAAGGTGGCTTCGCGATGATGACCCGTGGAGGAAACGCAAGGATCGGTTCGATGGTGAAACCGAACCCCGAAAATGCCCGCATACGAGGAGCAGTGAGGAAATAGACGAGCTGTTGAAAAATTGGAAAGATTGCTCACTGCCGGGAAAGAAGCAAAAGGCGCCAGAGCCGGGAAAGAAGCGAAAGGCGCCAGAGCCGCTGCTGAAGGTATGGAAAACGAGGTCTGTTTTCTGGGACTTGCCATACTGGAAGATCCACTGTGTGCCTCACAGCCTTGATGCCATGCATATCACGAAGAATGTGTGCGAGAGTCTGCTTGGTACCCTGCTCAACATGCCAGAGAGGACCAAAGATGGGCTGAAAGCAAGGGCAGACTTGAAATCAATGGGCATCAGGCAGGAGCTTCACGCTAATGATGATGATGATGATGATGATGATGATGATGATGATGATGATGATGATGATGAGGTGAAGCAGGACACAGAAACTCATCGCAAAGGCAAAAAGGCCAAGAAGACGGGAAGTGACTACCCTCCCGCGTGCTTCACTCTAAGTCAGGAGGAGATCGAGCAGTTTTTCACCTGCCTCGTAGGAGTAAAACTTCCTTACGGTTACGCGGGGAAGATAAGCAGATACCTAGACCCAGCGAAGCAGAAGTTCAGCGGGATGAAGTCTCACGACTGTCACATGCTGATGACGCAGATACTTCCAGTTGCAATCCGTGGGATCATGGATGCGCACGTCCGTGAAACGCTATTTGGCCTATGCAACTTTTTCGACGTCATCTCTTGGAAGCCGATTAGCGTGAGGCAACTCAGAAGGCTACAGGAAGAGATCGTGGTGATACTATGCGAGCTTGAGATGTACTTCCCGCCCGCATTCTTCGATGTTATGGTGCATCTGCTAGTCCATATCGTGGAGAATATCATCCAACTCGGGCCGACGTTCCTGCATAGCATGATGCTGTTCGAAAGGATGAATGGTGTCATCAAAGGATACGTTCGCAACATGTCACGTCCAGAGGGAAGTATAGCCAGGGGCTTTCTGACCGAAGAGTGCATATCCTACTGCATGAATTATCTAGGCATCGAGAACCCCGTTGGTCTGCCCGTCAACAGGCACCTCGGCAGGCTCGCTGGATGGGGTCACCGTGAGGGTCGCCGCGAAATGCATGTCGACTTCGAGGGTCGACTCACCGACTTTGAAAGAGCAAACCTAGTCGCGCTACAACACATATTCGTGGTCCATCCTTGGGTGGTAGAGCACAAAACCTTTATTGAGAAGACATACAATGACTGAGGCCAACAGAGGACGGACGGAGATATAATCAAAGAGCACAACTCATGTTTCACGTGTTGGTTCAAGCAGAAGCTTCTGTCGTACCCTTTACATGAGGATTCTTCCGCGGAAGAACAACTCATATTCGCCTTGTCATAGGGCGCCGAGCACAACCTGATGACCTATGAGGCGTACGATATCAACGGCTACACATTCTACACCGAGGACAAGGACATGAAGAGCGATGGTTATCAGAACTCTGGGGTAACGATGGAATCCTACACTGGTAACGACAAGGACAGATACTACGGAAGGATCGAGGAGATCTGGGAGCTGAGCTACGCTGGAGAGAAGGTCCTGATGTTCCGTGTCAGATGGGCCAAGAGCGTCCTAAAAGAAGACCGGTATTTCACCACCATGGTTATACCCGAAGCCAAATCCAAGACCGGGGCGCAAACGCCACCGCGAAAAATGAGCCATGGGTACTGGCTTCCCAAGTGGACCAATGCTTCATCATTACCGACCCGTCAAAGCCCAGTCGTGTTATCGTGAGGAGAGGCAAAAGGAAGATCATCGGAATGGATGGAGTAGCCAATGAGCAAGACTTCGACAAGTACGACGACCCGAAGATCGAACATGACGACGAGGATGAAGTAGCAGCACACACCACAAGAAGAAGCAGGACCATCCTACCTAAAGGACGTCCGTTCCATAGAAGAACTCCATTTGCGAAAAAGAAGGGCAAGAAGATTGTGAACAGATAGCTAGCTAAGATCGATTGTATTTAAATCGTAGTCTTCATTTCTCGATTGTATTTCATGGGCACTTTTTGATATCATGAATATTTTTAAATTTCACAGGCACCTTTTGAATTCATGAGGACACTCGATCTCGATCCCCCTCCACCGCCGCCGACGAGCACCCGGCCCCCCGCACCCTCCCCCGCTCCAACACCGCCGACGACCCACCACTCCCCCGGCCCGCTCCACCGCCGCCACCGACACCCCGCACCCTCCCCCACTTTTTGATGATATTTTTAAATAACAAATTTGATGATATTTTCAAATAACAAATTTGATGATATTTAAAAAAATTGATGATATTTGATGATATCTTCTGTTCTAGTCCTCATGAAAATAACAAATTTGATAAAAAAACAAATTATTAGATGCAACAAGAAATAATGAAAAAAAGAAGTTACTAATGGCGCACCAGAGGAGGGTGCGCCATTGCTATCAGAAAAAAAAAGTTACTAATGGAGCACCAGAGGGGGGTGCGCCATTGCTATCAGAAAAAAAAACTACTAATGGCGCACGAGAGGAGGGTGCGCCATTACTAACATTCCCCCTCTAGCTGGATACCCCTTCGCCCGATCCCCCCTTCCCTCTCCCTCGCCAGATCCCCCTTCCCTCCCCCGCCACACCCGCTCCGACGACCCCCGGCCCGCTCCGACGACCCCCGCGCCCGCTCCACACCCGCTCCGGTTCCCCCGCGCCCGTTCCGACGACCCCCGCGCCCGCTCCACACCCTAGCACCTCCCCACTTTCCCTACCCTCGCGCTGCTTCACCCGACTAGGTCGTCCCCGTCACTGCATCGTCCCCGCGACCACCGTCGTCCCCGCACCCCACCAAGGAGTCCAGGAGCTCTGCAGTGTTATTCTACGTCATCTACGGCCAGCCGTTCGAGCTCGACGATTCTGCATCGTGCGGATCGAGGTCTTCTTCCACCTCCGGCCACCGCGGCCTCACCGTTGATCCGCGTCACCTCGTCAACCCCGGCCCCGCACGAGCTCGCCATCATCTTCCTCTCGGTGAGCTGCACCGGTTCCCCTCCCCCCCTTTGATTTCGTCTTCCTCTCTGTCAGTGTAGCTAGCTGTTATCCAAGTCGCCACAGGGCCGGCCTTGTTTGTTTAGGAGCAGATTTATATTTCTTCTGGAAAATAAACCTGAACAAAAATGATCTGTGCTTAATAGCAAAATTATATATGGCAGTTGGTTAAAACTCAATTTCATGACACATTCCAGGAGATTTGTTTGCTTTTGTGTGAAACATACTAGTATGTAACTATGTGCTCATGTTAGTTGCTTAGTTTATGAAAGGGTAATTATGTAACAAAGTAACTGTGGCACACATAGGTAAATAGGAAATAGCATCACACTTGAGCTAGTAAAATTTGAGAAAACTCCTAGGACATCAATGACACAGAACTACAACTGCAGCAAGCAAAGACATATCTGGTGCCTCATAACAGCTAGCAACTCATCTGTCTTTATTATTCTGCAAATTCAGTTTATACATTCCTTTGTTTCCAGACAAATGATTTGAAGCGATGATGATCCCAATGGCATATTATTAGTGGCTGTTTGGCTATCAGAAAAGCAAGCGACACTAAGAACGATCTGCATATTGTTTGCTGAGTTTTGGAGAACATACTGTATTCACTCTAAGAAATAATTATGGAAACATCACTCATTTTTTTCATGGCCTGGCAAGCATGTAGGAGTTCTCACTTGTTTTAAAAAAACCGCATATAGCTCTCACTTAATCCAGTAGCTCCATGGAACTGTTAGGCATTTGTTCGTTATTGGTTGCAATTTTTTGGTCTGTGAGTGGACATAACAGTACACTGCGCTGTCCATGTAGTGAGATGAAGATGTTTGGTCAGAGAACAAGGCTATAGTGATCAATGCACATGACACATGTATCATGTATCAGTAGAGTAATTTGTACAGTCACACCAACTGCTTCACTAAATGAACACATGCTTTGCTTGTGTGTTCCTGCTGCTTGACTAATTGAACACCTGCTGTTGCTACTGTGGGACAATGTTCCTTCTTTTCTTCCTGATGTTGCTATTTCCATTGAAGTACTCACATGTGTTCTAGATGAGCTGCTGCTAGTTAGTTCCCCTTAGACTACATTGTAGATTGCATAGCATAACTCCAGAATTTTGTCATTGCACACCTGCTGCTAGTTAGTTCTGTAGATACTTAAAACACATATCACTTGTCAGGTTTCGTTCGGTATATTAAATCCTATGAAATTATCAAAGTGGGTTGTACTATGTTGGACAGAATTTTACGTTTGGACTTGGGTGAATGTAACCAGACTTATACTCTCAGATTTTTTCATAATTGATGGTGTGAGGACTTATAATGTGATAAAGTATATATGGTGTGAGGACTTATAATTTTTGTTGGGTGACCTATTAGATCTGGAATGGAAGCTCACATAAGTTGAGCTGATTTTTGTCGATATGCAAGCAGAGGACCATATGGTCTGTGGCCTTTTCATCCATATGAAAGTAGAGGCACATTGTGGTGCTGAATTTTCTGCTCTCATTGTTGCTCAAAGAAATTTAGCAAAAAAATGGGGTCCTGGGAGACGTCGCTGCTGCTTGAGGCCCTTGAGAGGCCCTTCATGTCGTGATGATTTTGCAGGTACCCCGAGAGGCCCTTGAGTTTGCCGGAATGTCGATTAACTTCTGTTCCGGCAAATTCAGGTACTCCATATGTCCTATTTTCAGCAAAGGTCATGCTGAAATTTTCCGTGAATTTTAGCATGACTTTGCTAAAAATCGGACATATGAGTTACTTGCTACTAATGCATGGGCCGGGGTATCTTAGTACTTAATTAAGTAGGATCAACTGCCCCTTTATTCTTGCTGCATTAAACCATAGGTGGCAATAGAGCCAAGTGATTAGGCCCAACTTAGAAATTCTCCTCAGCATTGATAAACCCTAGATGATAAACCCAACATAGGTGGCAATAGAGCCAACTGATTAGTGCCAAGTGATTAGGCCGAACCTAGGGTGCCTCGGCATCGATAAACCCTAAATGATGAAAACTTAGCATTTAGGGTGCCTCGGCGTTGACAAACCCTAAATGATGAAACCTTGGCTTTTAGGGTGCCTCGGTGTCTATGAGAACCTAAATGATGTACGCTTAGGCTTTTAGGGTGCCTCGGTGTCGACAAACCCTAAATGATAAAAGCTTAGATTTTAGGATGCCTCGGTGTCAACAAACCCTAAATGATGAGACCATGATCTTGTTCCTTGACAATAACCAACTTTTTGACCAAACCTTTTTTCCTATTTAGAGCGAAACATGGCCCACAACGATGAGGCCGGCGGTTCGGGCGGCAATCAATTCTGGGAGTTGTCTCAGGAGTTGGAGGAAGAACCTCACCGCTATGAGGACGCCGTGGAAGACACCGATCCTGACTACACAACCCCTAGTGGCGTCGGGGATGACACCACTGATGATGGCACCGCGGATGCCACCACTGATGATGGCGGCGCACGCATAGATGGCAGCCAACCGAAGAGGCAATGAAAGGACCGGTGCCCGAACGTGCTCGGCACCGTCAGGGAGGAATTTACTGAAGTGAACTCCGACGGGCATCCGACGGCGCCCAAACACGTAGTCAAGGGGTACTCAATTCAGCTCGGGTGCATTCTCCGGAGCACCGCCTCGATCAACACCGAGAACCTAAGGCATAAGGACCGAGGGAATTTGCGCAGCCTCCTCTTCATGAAGCTGCACGAACGATACAAGTTCCACGCTGAGTTCGCAAACACACGCCTCTCGGGTAATAAAGTGAACGGTGCCGCCCTCACGACGATGAGCACGGCCCTGTCTACTTGGAAAAGCACGGACAAAGGTGGTAGTTATGAGAAGATCAAGGTGAAATATCCTTTGATGAGCGAAGATGACTACAAGGAGTTCAAGATCAAGTGCGAGAGCCCCGCAACCTCCGAATCAAGTCAGTGGGGGAAAGAAATGCGGCAGTTGAACATAGGGGTCCACCAACTCGGTCCCGGCGGTTACAGAGTGGTGGAGCCTATATGGGACAAGGAGGACGCGGAGCATGCCGAGCAAGGCCTACCGCCCCGCTTCGAGAAATACAGTGACAAGCAGACCAGGAACTTTCTCAGGGCCCGGTACAAGGAGGACCCGGTAACAAAGGAGCTTACCATGGATCCGAAGACCAAGGAGCTTGAGCTTATTCTGGTAAGGAATACACCCCCGCGTAATTAGCTCCATATGGTTGCATTCTAATTAATCCCCAATATTTCTAAATGGTTCACGTTCCTTCCGCAGGACAAAGAAAGTAGTAGGGCGGGGTCGTCTCAGAGCTCCCCTTTCGACACCCCTTTGAATAGGGCATTGAACGTAATGAAAAACAGGGATAAGCTCAATAAGCCGACGTCAGCTGGTCGTGTGGCCGGCAAAGGCTTGTCCACAAAATGGTCGTCATACTATGGCGCTGGTGGGCGAAAGGAGAAAAAGACCAGCTCGGAAAGCCAGTCACGCGAGGTTGAAGCACTCAAGGCGCAAGTGGCGCGGATTCCGGAGATGGTCCAAGAGCAAGTGCAACAACAACTGGGATCAACGCTTACCGGCATTATGCCTACCTTGATTCATGGGATAACGACGTGGATTGCGGGTGGCCAACAGGGGCCGCCCCCGATTCCCAGCTTCACGCCCAGCAACTCGCACAACGCGCAGGCGGCGCCATTGGTGTCTCCGGCGGTGGCGGTATTGGTGTCTACGGCGGCGGCGCCATTGGTGTCTCCGGCGGCGGCGGTATTGGTGTCTCCGACGCCGGCATTGGAGCTTAATGCACCCGGGTGTACGCCGGCCGGCACCTCGCCAGCAAGCGGCCCCTCCGTCAGTTGCACGCCCGCCGTTGGCAGTGCCTCGACATTAGCCGAGCTCGACGGCATCACGGTAACTAAGCCTCTCGGCCGAGGACTTCATCTCCTTGCCTTTGACTGGGCATCCCTGACGCCCTACATGTTTTCGCAGGGCGCCGCCAACGTTCCTTGCACTCTCCTACACTTCGTGGGCGGCGAGTTGGTCGATGTCGCCAAGGGCAGAATCGTTCAACCGGGCAACCCCGTGTTCCACGGTAATCCGATGCCACCCACAATGTATAGGGTTGAAGTGGTTCGGGTGCTGCCAGGCTGCGACGAGCTGTTACCTCTGATTCGACCCGCTGGGGCCGACAAAGAAGATGAGATGACCCTCAGCGCCTGCGTAAGCTGGCCCCTGCTTTGGCCGAAGAGCCAAATTCGTTTGGGGGCGGGGGACACCACCCCACAGACAAGACCGCCAGTCATGCCGGCGCCAAGCCATGGCAAGAACGCCGCAACGCTACCGGACATGCCGGACATCCCTATGGCACAGGATCCGGACATGCATATGGCACAGGATCCGGACGACGACAACGACGATGGTACATTTACCAACGTCCATAAGTACTTTGCCGAACATGGGTACGGTGACGAGTTCTGCGGGCCTCCTTCTCAAGAACCCAAACAAGACGACCGCGATCTAGCTGGTACGGCGGAGAAACCCAATTGCAACAGGCGTCGTCTGGCGTTCAGTTCTCAGGAGACGCCTCCATCTGCCGCCTTCACCGAGCCTCAGATAGCGGAGGTGCCAAATATTATCAGCCCCAACACGCTCAAGAAGGTGGTCTGTGAGCAGAACCCAGTCCCATTATAGCAGATCAAGAAGAAGGGCCGGAAACGGCCGACTAAAAAGGCCGCCGGTGCGAGCCAGCCGGCACCGAGTACGATCCGTGCTCAGGACGGGCCACCTTCACCTAAGCATATCTCGAGGAGGGTGCATGTGGCGGGTAGGGCGATGCTACCGACAAATATGCTCAGTGCTGCAACCGGTGCTATGCGGAGTCTGCACGACAGTGTTCTTTCTTTGGAGAAGCGGCGTCTCAGAGAGAATGATGTGGCATAACCGGTTTTTGTGGCCAAGGTGCCAGAGGGCAAGGGCTTTGTGGATGGCGCCATCAGGGGTACGATCGTCCTGCGGTTTGATGAAATCTTTGCTATGTTCAACCTTCATCCGCTGCACTACACCTTCGTTCGGCTGTTTTCGCTGAGTATGGAGATGCGGATCATTAGAGACAAGACCCCGGACATCGTGATCGTCGACCCCTTCTACATGCGTGCCAAGCTCTTGAGCAGCGCTGGGGACCGCCAAGTCGCGAGTTCACACCTCGAAGACGTCATTCTGGCAAACCCAGATAAGGATAACTTCCTTGTGCCTTACTTTCCCGAGTAAGTCATCCCTTAACCGCCCCATAACATATGTGTCGGAGTAATGGGCCATGGGTAGGGCAACCCGAGCCACACGACCTTTCAAGACATCGGGGCAGGCTGCGCCCCTCAAGACCACAGGGCGAAGAGCCGCCTCCTGGGGAGTCTACGGCAAGGCGGTCGACTGCCCGCTCACGGCCGAGTCCCAGGGACGACTTCCAGAGAAGCCGGCTTTGGGGAGTCGGCCGGCGACTCCAACAAACCGTGACCTCATCGAGGGGGACAAGGCAGGGGTGTGGCTACAATGAAGCCCACTCCCCGCCCCTTACCAAGGGCAGGCATGGCTACAGCGCGCCGTACTTGGGAAGATCTCCCCGTGGCGTGGCACTGTTGCCCAGCCGGCCCTGACATCAGCACCACTGTACCTGGTCCTGCGCCCATGACAGCTTGTCTGTATGGCCTGGAGGTAGCAGGGCCCACCAGCCAGCGAGACCTCGGGAGACGGCGGGAGCACCGCCGGTCGGACCCAACGGGAGTCGGCCCGGGGGAGTCGGCCGAGCCCTCCCCCGGGCCCACGCGCCATTAATCAAGAAGAGATGGGGACTGGCCACAGTGATCGCCCGCCAGGCGGCGGGGCTGTTGCCACAACCCCATGACCAAGCTTGCATCATCAGGAGCACGGCTACAGTAATCAGTAGCCGGCAAGACCCGCCCGCGGCGGACGTGGCCTGTCGGCTCCGTACCAGACCAGTCGGCGGGGCCCACCAGTCGGCGGGCCCCACCAGTCGGCGGAGAAGTCGGAGGTCAGAGACACTGACGGCTGGGCCCGCGCCCAGTCACCTTACCATTGTACCCCTGGGGGGTAGGCCTATATAAACCCCCCAGGGCACCCATGCAAAGGGTTGGATCCCAGTAGTTCTATACCTCACCAGATAGAGGGAGAGAGCTAGCCTTGCCCTCTCCTACCACCATACACAGCTCAAGGAGCAACCGTGTAAACACTTGACCATAGTGATCATGCGGAGACCCTGCAGAGCAGTAGTAGGGGTATTATCTCCCCGGAGAGCCCCGAAGCTGGGTAAGATTCGCCGGCGTGCATGTCTTCGCCTCATCCCGTTTCCAGGCACCGGTGACGTTCTACTCGCCCCCACCATGATAAGCCATCCGTTGGCATATGTCACACCAAACCCCCGACATTTGGCGCCCACCGTGGGGCATGGTGCACCGCCATCCGGAGATCTGTTCTGGACGGGAACCCTTTTCCTCCCTAGCGAGCGCAGCCAGCCAGGCATGCCAGACGAAGTTTGCGTCGACGCGCTGCGCGGCGTGGAGATCGCCTGCGCAGCCAGCTCCTTGACCGAACTTGTCGGCGAGGTCCGCCTCTCCGACGAACCTGCGTCCGACGCAGGCGTAGGCGGCAACAAAAACCTCCTCGCGGACCTCCTCGATCAACTCCACCTTTCCGGCGAGCCTGCCTAGACTTGGAGTCTGTAGGCTCCATCGACCCGATGTTGGTCGACTTCGACACCGTGTCGGTCGACGCTTTCCCCTCCAACGTGGTGGTCTACGACGAACCTCTCCCCCACGCGGAGAGCGACGGGAGCACCGTCACTGAGGTGCTGGTCATCAGTCATGACGAGTTCCCTGGTGGAAGGGCGCCCGACTCACTCGGCGCGGCGCTGCAAGACCTAGCTGCGCCCATTCCAGAAGATGCTGACGCAGAGACGTTAGAAGCGCGCCGCCTTCAGCTTGTTGAAGGCGCGAAGAAGCTAGCCAGCATGAGACGCTTGTCAGAAGCTTACCAGCGGGAGATGGATCACGCTGTTGGCGGCTCGCCGGCTCCGGCAGGGCCCAGCGGCCTTGGCGCGGTTCAGCAGCGCGGCGTAGCCATCGCCAGCCTGTTTGGGGCTAGCTGCCCCGTGTATGCCACGCCAGCGGAGAACATCCAAGCCGCCCAGGCAGCGGCGGATGAGCTGGACAATTTTGAGGGCGAAGAGTGCCGCCTCATGATGGAGCGAGTCTAGCGGCTCCTCGACGAGGCCACCGCGCAGAACGAGGCCGGCTGCCGCACGGAGGCACCGCGGCGGCCAAACAATGACCCGCACCAAGATCAAGGCAGGACGTCTCGGACGCCGACTGGCGGTACCCGAGGAAGGAAGGACAAGGAGCCGGCTGTCAGCCACAGTCGGACTCAGATTACCATAGAGCGCGACCGAGACGGCCGCCCGAGAGCAGTGGAACGACGGGACGACTGTCCGCCTCCCCCTCCCCGCAAGGAGAGGCGAGTCTCCCTGCCACCTGTTGACCATCCGACTCTCGGTGACCGCCTTGGCCGCCGAGAGGGAGTTGGGGAGAATGACGCCCACCACCGGATCGACCGACTTCACCGGTCCCTGGCGCTGGAAGAAGAAGATGAGCTGGGTCCGCCTTGTTTCGGGCCCCGCATTCGGGACGAGCCCTTTCCCAGAGGGTTCACGCTCCCAAGAGACACGCCCAAGTATACCGGCTCCGTGAAGCCGGAAGACTGGCTAGTCGACTACTCCACGGCTGTCAGCATAGCAAACGGCAACAAGCGTGTCGCCGTAAAGTACGTTCCGCTCATGCTCCAGGGCACGGCCCGGACATGGCTGAACAGCCTAAAGCCCCGCAGCATCAACAGCTGGGTCGACTTCACCGAAGCATTCGTTCGCAACTTCATCAGCACGTACAAGCGTCCTCCCAAGCCTCGCCAGGTCTCCCTATGCATGCAAGGTCCTGATGAGTCGACTCGCGACTACCTCACGTGTTGGGCTGAGCTCTGGAACTCCTGCGAGGGCGTGCACGAGGTGCAGGCCATCGAGTACTTCACAGCCGGGTGCCGAGAAGGCACCCTCCTCAAGCACAAGCTCCTCTGCGATGAGCCAGAAACCCTTGACGAGCTGCTGATCATAGCGGACAAGTACGCTACGACCGACTCCTCCATGAAGACGGAAATTCAAATCAGCATGACTGGCAAAGTAGCTCCTCAGGCTCCAAGAACTCCGGCAGCAGACGCCGGCCAGTGACAATAGCAGGGCGACCACAAGCGCAAGGCCCTGCAGCCGGCTTCCAGCAGCCAGCAGGTCGCGACCGTCGTAGCCCAGCAGCCAGAAGAGCAGCCTCCGCCCAAGCGACAGAAAGGCGGCAAGCCGAACTGGTTGCCGGCCTTCTCCTACGAGCAGACCTTGGATGGACCTTGCAATTTCCACAGCGGCGCGAAGCCATCAAATCACACCACCCAGAAGTGCCACTGGCTCACCAGGATCGCCAAGGGAGACGGCCTCCTGCCACCCCCGCCTGCTGGGCAGCCGCCTCCGCCTCCGCCCCAGCAGCCGGCACTCAGGCCAGTCGGCGCAGTACAAGACGAGTACCCTAAAGAGCACGGAGCCAACGTGGTGTTCACCAGTGTGGCTGACGATCGACGCAGCAGGCGGCTGCAGCAATAAGAGGTGAACGCGGTAGCCTCAGAGACGCCAGAGTTCATGCACTGGTCAGAGAGGCCCATCAGCTGGAGCAGGGCTGACCACCCAGAAGTGATGCCGAGTCCGGGCTCCTACGCCTTGGTCCTGGACGCCACCTTTGCCACGGACAAACGGGCCGCGCGTTTCTCGCGAGTTCTGATAGATGGGGGCAGCAGCATCAACATCCTGTACAAGGACACCATGGAGAAGTTAGGAATCAAGCAGAGACAGCTTCAGAACAGCCGGACTGTGTTCCACGGCATTGTTCCTGGGCTTTCCTGTTCACCAATCGGCAAGATCCTGATTGATGTCCTCTTTGGGGACAAAGATCACTTCCGAAGAGAGTCTGTTTTGTTTGAGGTGGTGGACCTTGAGAGCCCATACCATGCACTACTTGGCTGGCCCGCCTTGGACAAGTTCGTGGTGGTCCCCCACTACGCCTACCTCAAGATGAAGATGCCCAGTTCCAGGGGAATTCTGACTATGGCCGGCGACTACCGGAAGTCGTCCGCTTGTGCAGCCGAGAGCAGTCGGCTGGCTGAGTCCCTGGTGATTGCGGCCGAGAAGCGACTCCTTGAGCGAGCTGTGGCGATGGCCGGCAAGCAGCCGGAGATATCGCCCGACTCGAAGGAGTCGGAAGCCGAAGGTTCGTTCAAGCCGGCCAAAGAGACAAAAAAGATACCCTTGGATCCAGAACACCCAGAGAGGTACGCCGTCGTAGGTGCAAACCTTGACAACAAATAGGAAGGCGAGCTCGTCGATTTCCTCTGTGAGAATCGGGACATCTTCGCATGGTCTCTCAAAGACATGCCAGGTGTGCCGACGGAATTTGCCGAGCACAAGTTACACGTCCGATCTGATGCAAAGCCGGTCAGGAAGCCCCTGCGTCGCTTATCAAAAGAGAAGAGAAGAGTTGTCGGAGAAGAGATAGCCCAACTCCTAGCAGCCGGCTTCATTATGGAAGTTTTCTTCCCGGAGTGGCTGGCAAATCCGGTCCTGGTGCTAAAGAAGAACAAGCAATGGCGAATGTGTATTGACTACACGAGCCTCTACAAGGCCTGCCCCAAGGACCCGTTTGCTCTGCCGAGAATTGATCAGGTGATAGACTCCATAGCAGGATGCGAGCTGTTGAGTTTCTTGGATGCGTACTCAGGATATCACCAGATCAAGCTGAACCCGGTTGATAGATTGAAGACCGCCTTCATCACGCCGTTTGGAGCATTCTGCTACCTCACCATGACATTCGGCTTGAGGAATGCCGGCGCCACCTTGCAGCGTTGCATGCATAAGTGCCTCCTCAAGTAGCTCGGTAGGAACGCCCACGTTTACGTGGACGACGTGGTGGTGAAGACGGAAAAGCAAGGAACATTGCTGGAAGACCTCAAGGAGACCTTTGAGAACCTGCGCCGGTTCCAGATCAAGCTCAACCCCGAGAAGTGTGTCTTCGGAGTACCAGCCGGCCAGCTGCTAGGTTTCCTGGTCTCTGAACGCGGCATAGTATGCAACCCAGTAAAAATCAAGGCCGTCGAGAGAATGGAGGTACCTAGCCGACTGTTGGATGTGCAGAAGTTCACCGGCTGCTTGGCGTCCATCAGCCGATTCATCAGTCGGCTAGGCGAGAAAGCTCTCCCCTTATACCAACTCATGAAGAAGACCACTTTTTTCGAGTGGAACCATAAGGCGGACGAAGCTTTCCACCAGTTGAAGAAGATGCTGACTACTCCATCTGTCCTGGCGGCTCCGACTCCCAAGGAACCTATGCTCCTATACATCGCCGCCACCAGCTGAGTAGTCAGCACAGTCATTGTAGTAGAGCGCAAGGAGGAAAGCAAGGCGCTACCTGTCCAGAGACCAGTATATTACCTGAGCGAGGTACTGTCGACCTCCAAGCAGAACTACCCCCACTACCAGAAGATGTGCTATGGCATGCACTTTGCTGCCAAGAAATTGAAGCCTTACTTTCAAGAACATCCAATCACGGTGGTCTGCATGGCTCCACTTGCCGAGATCATCGGCAGCCGTGATGCCTCTGGTCGAGTGGCCAAGTGGGCCATAGAGCTGGCTCCTTACACCATCTACTACCAGCCCTACACCGCTATCAAATCACAAGCACTGGCCGACTTCCTCGTCAACTGGGCCGAGACCCAGTACCTGCCTCCAGCACCTGACTCCACCCATTGGCAGATGCACTTCGACGGCTCCAAGATGCGCACCGGCTTGGGAGCCGGCGTTGTCCTCACCTCTCCCAAAGGCGACAAGCTCAAATATGCACTGCAAATCCATTTCGCCGCCTCCAACAATGTGGCCAAGTACGAGGCGCTCATTCACGGGCTCCGGCTTGCCAAAGAACTTGGCATCCGCCGGATTTTGTGTTATGGCGACTCGGACTTAGTGGTCCAGCAGTCGTTTGGCGACTGGGACGCCAAAGACGCAAACATGGCGAGCTACCGTTTCCTCGTGCAGCAACTCAGCGGGTATTTCGAAGGGTGCGAGTTTCTCCATGTGCCAAGAAACGACAACGACCAAGCAGACGCCTTGGCACGAATCGACTCTACCCGCCAAGCAATACCATCTGGCGTCACCCTTCAACGCCTCCTCAAGCCGTCTGTCAAGCCTTCACCAGAATCAGACTCCATCTTTGTGCCGGCTCCTCCCGAAGACGGCGGACCCGACTCCAGAGTTCCGGCAGTCAGAACGGGGACTTTGGCGGGCGACTCCAAATCTACCACAGTCGAGCCCGGCCCGGGGACTGCGGTGACGGACTTGAAGATTCCAGAACTCAGCCCAAGGACCGAGCCAGTCGTCCTGGGGACTTCATCAGCCCAGCAAGCGGTTGTTGACTCCAGCCCGCCGCCTCCCAGCCCAGCCGCCCTCGTCCAAGTCACAGTTCTGATAGTCGACGAAATAGCAGCACCCTTATGGGCCCAGCCCATCCTCAAATTTCTGGTGAACAAAGAGCTACCAACTGATGGGACCTCCGCTCGGCAGGTACAACACCGGGCAGCAGCCTATACCATAATCAACAGAGAGCTGGTCATGCACAGTGTCACTGGTGTCTACCAGCGCTGCGTAGAGCGAGAGCAAGGCCAGGCGATCCTCAAAGACATCCATCAAGGCGAATGTGGCCACCATGCGGCTTCAAGAGCACTCGTCGCCAAAGCTTTTCGGCACGGTTTCTTTTGGCCGACTGCCTTGGAAGAGGCCAAGGAGTTGGTCCAAAAATGCAAAGGGTGCCAGAAGTTCAGCTCCAAGCCGCACCAGCCGGCTTCCGCGCTCAAGACCATCCCCATTGCTTGGCCTTTCGCTGTTTGGGGCCTAGACATGGTGGGACCATTCAAAACAGCACAAGGTGGTCTAACTCACCTACTTGTTGAAGTGGACAAGTTCACCAAGTGGGTGGAAGTAAAGCCAATTAAGAAACTGAACGGTCCGACTGCCGTGACCTTCATCACCGATATCACAATTCGGTACGGCATACCACACAACATCATCACCGACAATGGCACAAATTTTGCCAAAGGCGCCTTGGCCCGTTTCTGCGCAACACAGGGCATCCGACTAGACCTAGCATCCGCCGCCCACCCGCAGTCAAACGGCCAAGTGGAGCGAGAAAACGGCCTCATCCTGTCCAGCATCAAGCCTCGATTGATCGAGCCTCTGGAGCGCTCGGCTGGCTGCTGGCTCGACGAGCTGCCAGCCGTCCTCTGGAGTCTGCGCACGACTCCAAACAAGTCAACCGGCTTCACGCCCTTCTTCCTCGTCTACGGTGCCGAAGCCTTCATCCCAACAGACATAGAGTTCGACTCCCCACGAGTCACCATGTACACCGAGGAGGAAGCAGAAGAAGCACGACAAGACGGTGTCGATCTGCTGGAAGAGGGCTGGCTGTTGGCTCTCAGCCGGTCCAGCATCTACCAGCAGAGCCTGCACCGATACCACAACAGGAAGGTCAGGCCAAGATCTTTCCAAGAAGGCGACCATGTACTCCGGCTGACCTAGCGAACAGCCGGCCAGCACAAGCTGTCGCCGCCTTGGGAAGGCCCTTTCATCATCAGCAAAGTACTAGGCAACGACTCCTACTACCTGATCGACGCTCAGAAGCCCCGAGCACGCAATAGGGACGACTCCGGCAAGGAGACAGAGCGGCCATGGAATGCAAATCTCCTCCGAAGATTTTACAGTTGATGCAGTATGTACCACGCTACCCTTTGTATTAAAGTACCAAGACTTCGGGCCCCCCGAGACGAGCTCGGGGACTGCCCTCTTTTGTCTATATGACAAAAATTATGCCTACAAGTATGTTACTCTTTGTCATGCCGCTTGGCACCGGGCTCGACAAGTCGGCTCGGGGACTTGCCGCCTTGCACTATGAAATGCTTCCTGCAGCCGGACGAGTAGTGTGTAACATCTAAGCCGTCTTCTGTCAGAAGCCGCAGCTCGCAGAGCGACTGTACGGTGGGCAGAGGTAAGGTAGAATGGGTGATCGCACGAAAAATGGCTAGGGACTCAAAGCGTAAAACATAGCTCAAGACGGCTTCCAAGCCCTTCTCTCAAACTGACTCTCGGACAGTCGGATTGTCATTTTCTATCCAACTTGCTCAAACAATCTTAAAATCGGCTAAGTACTTGCTTTCCCAAAGTAGCCTAGCACTTGATCCAGCAACAGTCTGCAGAGCGGCTGTCCGATTGGCAAGGTAGGCAACTAGGAGAAAGCGGCAAAGGAAAACAGCCAAAAGAACAATGAGCAAGAAAAGATAGACATATGTATATAACACAGGCCCTTGGCCAAATTGTCAAGCAGAGGTTCAGAATACACCCCGCGGGTGGAATTGTGCAAATTAACAAGTTCTTCAAAAGACTACTGAAGCAGATAAAACAAAAGACACAGCGGCAGCTTAGGAGGCGGCAGACGGAGTCGGGGGGTCGGAGGAGGCGCCAGCGTCAGTCGTCGGGGCGGTCGGCCGGCTAGTCTCGGCTTGATTGCCTCCGGCAGCAGTCGGATCGGTCACACGCGGCTTGTTGCTGGAGGCGTGGTCGGGCTGAGGCTGGCCGTCTACTCCATCTTCTGGCGCCTCCGCCTCGCCCTCATCCTTCGCCTCGTCCTCCTCCTCGACGCTGGAGCCGATCACCTCCGCCGAGTCTTCGCCGTAGTCTGGGTTCATCCCAAACCACTCCGGTAGGACCTCCTCGCCGTCTTCAGACCGCTCGGGGACGAAGATGCTCGTGTCGGTGTACTCGGCGATCGCCGCAGCACGCTTGAAGAGGGCGTCTTCCATAGCCGCCAGCTCCGGCTGGGCCTCCGACCGAAGCGTGGCCAACCGGTCTAGATCCAGCCCCGGGTACCACGCCTTGACGAACTCCAAGGCCCGGCGCGCTCCAGCCCGGGCCGAAGAGCCCTTCCAGGCCTCGAGGCGACCAGCCGTGACCTCCAACCAGTTGGCCATCAGGCTAGGGGTGCGCGGAGCCTGCATATCCGGCCAAAGGGCGGAGATCACCTGGGCGCCGACGCGCTGAAGCCGGCGCAGCATCCGGTGAGCCGGCCGGAGGCGAGCCTCGATACTCAAGATGTGCTCATCAAGAGTTCGGGGGGCATCGGTGGTGATCTCTGCGCCCTCCGCCCTCCGACTTGCACGATCGGCCTCAATGGCTTGGATAGCGGCCTGAGACTGCCCAGGGAAGAAGTCTGCAAAAGACACGAAGAAACAAAAAAGCGAGTCAAAAACCAAGAGTCGGCACGACCTAGGTCGCCGGCTCAAAGAAAGAAAACAAAGAGACTCACCATCAACGATGTCTTCGATCTCGTGGAAGCCGGAGGACAGCATTGCCTCCTTGTCAGACCAGGAAGAGCGCTCGCTCGCGAACTCGGCCAGGAGGGCGGCCTCCGTCTCCTCCGCCTCCCTCTGCGACTTCGCGAGCAGCCCCTTCTGCTCTGCCAACTGAGTGGTCAGCAGATCGCGCTCCGCGGCGAGCTTGCCGCACTCCTCCCCTTTGGCGAGCAGGGCGGAGTTGGCTTCGCTCAGCTGCTGTTGAAGAGCAGCGTTGGCCCCTGAAGGAAAGAAAGAAAGACAACAGTCGTCAATAAAGTAGGTCGCCGGGGAGATCCGGCCCGACTGCTCAGCAGTCGGCCTGAATCTCGGGGACTACAGCCCGCGGGTGCGCTAGCGCGCCCCCACAAAGAAGAGAAAAAGGAGAAGGACTTACTCCGGCTCTCTGCCAAGTCGGCGGTCCGCTTGCCCAACTCTTCAACATTACAGTTGAAGGCGGTGACGCAGAGGTTGTGGTAGTCCTGCAACAAGCATTTCAGACAAAGTTAGTACCTAGAAGTTCATCAAATTGGAGTTCCGGACCGCCTGCTCAGCAGCCGACCCGAAACTCGGGGACTACACCCAGTGGGTGCGCTGGCGCGCCCCCACAGAGAGGAAGAAAAATAAAGGCCCAAAGAAAAGACATACCCGGACGGCCGCCCGCGACGCCAGGAACGCCTTGGTGCAGCTCTGGAGGGCATCGCCCTCGGCGCGGGGCTTCGCCTGGACGTCCAGGAGCACCCGGTTCAGCGGCCCTGTGCCGCCTCCTCGCACCCACCCAACAGGTGCAGCGCTCGTCGCCTCGGTGTCTGGAGCCGCGGAGCTGGCGGTGCCGGCCTATAGGGGGCGGGGTGCCGAAGTCGCCTTCTCCAGACGACGGCGCGTTGGCGAGCCGACCTGGAGGAGTAGCCTCGCCACGGCCTCTTCTTCGGTCGGCGGCACCGGAGGGTCCGCTGGCTGCTGGCCTCGCACGCATTCAGACAGTGGCGGAGGCGGCGGCGAAACGTTCGCGCCCGGAGTAGAGGGCTCGCCGCCTTCCCTCTCCTCGACGAGGTTCTCCCCGCCGGCTCCTCCAGTCTGCCCCGTGAACTCCGGCGGCGGCGGCGCAGAGTTCAGCGGGGTAACAAGCAAGGCCGCCTGGCGGCATGCGGCTTCCTCAGCCTACTGCTTCGCCGGGGCGGCGGCTTCGGCCTCCGCTAGTTTTTTCTTGGCGGAGGCCTCCTCCCTGTCGGCCTCCGCCTTCTCCAGGCGGAGGGCTTCTTCTTCATTGCGCTTCTCCTGCGCATTCCGCTCCGTCGCCTCCCGGAGGTCGGCAGCGGGGTCTATCCGCCGAGTGGTGGCGGGCGTCCCTGCTGACCCCATGACGGAGGCGGCGGCAACCCGCTCAAGAGAGAGGGGAGCCCTGAAGAAAGAAGGGCGAGCAGAGACTCAGACAAAACACGAAGAAAGAATAAACTTTGAAGTCAGAATACTCACGCAGAGACCAATGGCGGCTTCTTCACTTCCTTACGGAAGCGGATGGCCTTCGCAGGTGCCTCGTCCCGCCGGGTCGCCGCAGCCGAGCCCTTGGGCTTCTTCGGCCGGCTGCCAAACAAAGTCGGCGCAGCCCGGCGCTTCTTCCCGCCGCCTGGAGCGCCCGACGCGGCAGAAGAGCCCGCGCCCGGCTGGCTGGCTACTGGCCGATGGTGAGGGGCGACTCCTCCCTCGGTGTCGTCTTCAGGCCAGTCGGCGAAGGTAGCCGAGGGCCTGAAGTCGCCTGTCGTCCCTCCTCCTCCCTCAACGTCATCTTCCAGAGCCACCGCCCCCAGATCGGGGTCGTCGACGTCGCTATCCGCCCGATCGGCGGCGAACTCACGGGCCGGCCCCGAGGTACCGGCTGGTGGGTGAAGAAGGGGATTCTAACCAAAAAGAAGACTGATTAGAACAAGACTCGGCAAGAAGAAGAAAATCTAAAGAAAAGAAAGGCGACTCACCACGGGCGGGGGGTTGGCGCGGGAGTATGGCTCCTTGCCGAATCGCCAGTCCTCCGGGAGCCTGCTGTCCGAGAGGTAGTTCACCATCAGGGCCACCTCTTCGTGAGGCATGTCCTTGGTGCACATCCGACTCGGGTCGCGGCCCCCGCTCATCTGGCATATCAGGTGAGGGAGGCCTTGGAGTGGGAGAACTCGGCGCGAGACAAAGGCGGCCAGTAGGTCCGGGCCAGTCAGACCCTCCGACTGCGTCAGCACTCGGAGTTGCGTGATGGCGCTGGCTCCCGCAGGCGTTAGCGACCTGGCCCGGTACGACCAGTTGGGCAGTCTGCCAGCCGGCGGGCCGGCTTCGAAAGCCGGCAGATTAACCCAGTCGCCCCTCGTGGCGAGGTTCCTGACATAGAAGTAGGACCGCTGCCACATCTTCACCGACTTCAGCAATGAGATGGAGGGGAAGTGGTTGTCGGCTCCTGTCCTTCGCACGGCGATGAAGGCACCGCACTGAGCTGGCACGCCCGCGGCCTGGGTGCCGAGCTTGGAGAAGAAGAACTCCCCCCAGAGCTTGAGGGTTGGGAGGACTCCAAGGAAGCCCTCGCACAGAGCCACAAAGGCGGACAGCAGCACCACTGTGCTGGGGGTGAGGTGGTGCGGCTGGAGTCCGTAAAACTCCATGAACGACTGGAAGAAGCTGCTCGCCGGCAGCCCCAACCCGCGTAGGCAGTGCGAGCGGAAGATGACCTGCTCGCCCTCCCGCGGGGCGGGGGAAATCTCCCCCTCCGGCGCGAGACGCACCTGCACGCGATCCTCGCCGGGAAGCCGACGGGTCCGGCGGAGGAACTCGATATGGTCTTCATGGACCTCGGAGCCGTCCCAGGTGCCGGAGCGCACTAGGGGAGGCAAGGCCGTGGAGGAAGAGCTCATCGCGAAGCTGTCGCCGCGGCGTTCGCCGGAGCTTGGGCGTGCGGCAAGGCGAAGAAGAGAAGAGGAAGCAAGAGAGTGAGGAGCTGCGAGGAGGAAGAAGCGAGGGGTAGTGGGAAGGAGGGGGGCGCGTGCCCCCCTCTTCCCCCTACTTATAGTCCTAAGGGCTGTGAAGCCGAGGGGGCGGACGTGGGGATTTACTGCGCCCGCAGCCCCACGACCCCCATGATCCACGTAAAGTTACTGCGCGCAGTAACTTCACGGGAATCCCAACCGCCCGCCAGGGCCGCAGCGGATCCGCTCGGGCGCCGAGGCGCGGTAGTGGCGGGCCCCGCCTATGGGCCTGTCCCGTCGCGCGCGTGGGATGGCAGAACGGCCTGGCCACGTGCCCTCGTGTGACAGGCCAGGAACGGGCGGCGGCCTAGAAGCTTAGCTAGCACGCCACTTGAAATCCGCCGCGACGTTCGAACTACTGAGCAAGTCAGAATTGAGTGAGTCCGAGTTGGGCGAGTCCGACTCCTTCTAGTCAGCCCGGCGGAAGTCAATCAAGACCATGTGTTGCGCCCGGAAAGAGAAACTGCTGAGGCTTCTCGGCCGATCGTCCGCGGCGCCTCACCAGCTTCGGGGACTACTGTCGGAGTAATGGGCCACGGGTAGGCCAACCCGAGCCCCACGACCTTTCAAGACATCGGGGCAGGCTGCGCCCCTCAAGACCACAGGGCGAAGAGCCGCCTCCTGGGGAGTCTACGGCAAGGCGGCCGACTACCCGCTCATGGCCGAGTCCCAGGGATGACTTCCAGAGAAGCCGGCTTTGGGGAGTCGGCCGGCGACTCCAACAAACCATGACCTCATCGAGGGGGATGGGGCAGGGGCATGGCTACAATGAAGCCCACTCCCCGCCCCTTACTAAGGGCAGGCATGGCTACAGCACGCCGTACTTGGGAAGATCTCCCCGCGGCGTGGCACTGTTGCCCAGCCGGCCCTGCCATCAGCACCACTGTACCTGGTCCTGCGCCCATGACGGCTTGTCTGTACGGCCTGGAGGCAGCAGGGCCCACCAGCCAGCAAGACCTCGGGAGACGGCGGGATCACCGCCGGTCGGACCCAACGGGAGTCGGCCCGGGGGAGTCGGCCGAGCCCTCCCCCGGGCCCACGCGCCATTAATCAAGAAGAGATGGGGAGTGGCCACAGTGATCGCCCGCCAGGCGGCGGGGTTGTTGCCACGACCCCATGACCAAGCTTGCATCATCAGGAGCACGGCTACAGTAATCAGCAGCCGGCAAGACCCGCCCGCGGCGGACGCGGCCTGTCAGCTCCGTACCAGACCAGTCGGCGGGCCCCAGCAGTCGGCGGAGAAGTCGGAGGTCAGAGACACTAACGGCTGGGCCCGCGCCCAGTCACCTTACCATTGTACCCCTGGGGGTAGGCCTATATAAACCCCCCAGGGCACCCATGCTAAGGGTTGGATCCCAGTAGTTCTATACCTCACCAGATAGAGGGAGAGAGCTAGCCTTGCCCTCTCCTACCACCATACACAGCTCAATGAGCAACCGTGTAAACACTTGACCATAGTGATCATGCGGAGACCCCGCAGAGCAGCAATAGGGGTATTATCTCCCTGGAGAGCCCCGAAGCTGGGTAAGATTCGCCGGCGTGCATGTCTTCGTCTCATCCCATTTCCAAGCACCGGCGATGTTCTACTCACCCCCACCATGATAAGCCATCCGTTGGCATATGTCGCACCAAACCCCCAACAATATGATTTCTTAGATTTCGATCATTCTTTTTTTTCTAACATTCCGTGTTCTGTGCAGTGACACACATTGCACACTCATCCTCTTAAGCCAGAAATATTCCATGGCCACGTATTTCGACCCGAACCGTAAATCCAAGATAGACTACACAAATATCAAGAAAGTTCTTGATGATGTTCTCCCTGGCTACGCCAAATCTGGAGGCACCTTCATCAGGGCAGTTCGTAAGTACGGCAAGCACGTGTTCGCCCACAATACGATGTTCTGCTGCATCAAGCAGCCGCCTGGCGGTCAGAAGGATGCCTACTACGCCCTCCATCACATGCGGGCGATCGTAAGGGACCATCATCACCTTCTGCTACCAAATAATCTCAAAGATTGGGCCGCGAGCTTGTCGGCAATCCAGGACGCGGACATCAGACAAGAATTCTTTCGCATCCAGTCGGAGTTTGTGAACATCATCCATCAAGATGTCCTTCATACCTCAGGGCAGTTCTTCCTCAGATATCAACCGTCCAACATTGAGATAGACGGAATGCTACAAATGCAGGCTGACAACGCCCGCAATTTCATGACCATCACGATAGACGGCGGCTTCATCCATGCTCCTGTCCATGAGTCGAGTCGAAAGTAGTGATGTGTAGTTCTGAAACATTGATTGGCTCATGTTGTAATTAAACTTTAATGAATTGTATGTCTCTTTGGTTTGGACAGTCGTTCAACTTAGATGTAGTTGATGCTATTTATTAGTAGGACCATGAATCGTGCTATTAATGTCTTGCTTTTCTCTTCCGATCCTTTTGTTGCATACTTATATATTGCTTATGTATGTATTGTCTGTTGTTTGGCTTGTGCATAGAGATGCCGTCATATGTCGTGTACAAGGGTAAGGTTCCCGGAGTCTACGACGACTGGGAGGAGTGTCGGAGACAGGTTCACCATTTCAGCGGTAACAGTTATAAAGGGTACACCACTAGGGCGGAGGCCGAATCTAGATACGCCCTCTATCTAGCGGGAGAGAGGAGGGAGCGTTGGAGGAACCGGATGAAGACCAGTTTGATCGCGATGATGCTCATCGTGATGACCGCAGCTCTCTACTATGTGATGGTGGTTTAGATGATTGATATCGACTTGTAATGTGAAGACAAACTCGATACTCACGGTCTCGAGACTTGTAATGTTTTATCTTTGTTTGGTCTTTTGAATTCGGAGACTAATATGATGAATTGTATTCAGAGACTAATCTTCTATTGTATTCGATGAATCTGCTGTTGATGTGTGCTACTGTCTATATTCTGTCAAATAATATATTTTGTAACCTGTGCAAAAATCAGAAAAGTAAAAAAAACAAATATTCATACTAATGGCGCTTCACCACAAGGTGTGCCATTAGTATGCCAAAGGATACTAATGGCGCATCAAGACAGAGTACGCCATTAGTATGCCCAGTATACTAATGGCGCATCTATCCGCAGTGCGCCATTAGTGTGCCAAAGCACATGGTTAAATATGGCCCCTGGGAGGCACACTAATGGCGCATGGTGTTCTATACTAATGGCGCACTAGATGGTGCGCCATTAGTATACCAGATACTAATGGCGCACCAGTGGTGCGCCATTAGTAAAAAATACTAGTGGCGTGCTACTAATGGCGCACCAGTGATGCGCCATTAGTAGGCAAAACTGGTGCACCATTAGTAGGCCTTTTCCTAGTAGTGGTTTGAGCGGCTGGAGCAGGAAGAGCAGAGATTGAAGAAGCACGACGGCCGTTGGATGGACATCCAACAGTCACTGCTTGTGTGTCAACCGTTTTTTTAGGAAAGCCTCAAATCTGTGGAAAACATCATACATCTCATCTGCCATTATTTCTAATAATTTACAGCCCATTTGCTAATTCTTAAGGTTTTATTGGCGCTCATATTCTTTTTGTTAGCATTACAGCCCATATTGTGGCCATGGTTAAAAAATTATACGAAATTTTGCATATTTCGGTGCGGTCCGAACTGTTTTTAATCCCGAAATTTCGAGTCACATTCAAACTGATTTTAAAAATAAATGTATATCAATATAAAATCCAACAAATTGTCCACGCATAAAAATCAGTGCAATTTAAAATCTCGGAATGAAAAAAGGAAATTTGAAACTAATTGCCGGTTTGATGTGTTTTAAAAATGTACAGCCCATTTCTCATTACTGATAGGCCATTTTCTCGGCCAGTCGAATGAAGCTCTCCTCGTCTTGAAAGATTTGCAGCCCAACAGGCCTGACAAAGTGACTTACTTGGCAAATCACAAAAAAACTGGGTTGTGTCCTTGGACCCAGCTGCCGTCGTGGACCCAGCTGTCAGCCTCTCCACGTACAGTACTCTTTTGATGGAAGTCGGTCGTTGACCACGCCACGCTGAGAGCACCAAGGCGGTGGACGACGGTGAGGCTAGGAAGGGGATGATGCGGAGCTGGGGAAGACGCGGCAGTGGATGCCCACACGGATAGGAGTACGAGGGTTCACTGGTTCGGCTGCGGTGTGAGGCTGCCATCGCCACAGAATAACAGGGGGGTGTGGGTGAGTAGAGGGATGGCCTGGCCAGCAGTGGGAGTAGTAGGTGGCGGTGAGGCCTCAGCGGCATCACAGCCGGCCATGGGAGGCAGGAGCACACGGCACGACCGGCGCTGGTTTGGGCGGCTGGAGCAAGAAAACCAGAGGTTGAAGAAGCACTACTGCCGTTGGATGAACATCGTACGGTAACTGAAGCTAGAATCATTCATATTGACTAAGTTGACAAAGCCCTCCGTCCCTGTCAACTTGGTAGGCCCACAAGTCAGCCTCCCACGATGCTGGGTTCCAGCTGGCAGGGGGAGTATTCATTTTTTTTGTGTAATGAGGAGGCACTTCCTTGCGTGCGAAGATAGCTGGTGGGTCTGACCTGTCAGCGGGGGCACGTTTTTTTCGTGAAATACAGAGGCCCTTCCGATGGGTCTGATGTCTACTACGCAACCTTCTTCTTGTAGACGTTGTTGGGCCTCCAAGTGCAGAGGTTTGTAGGACAGTAGCAAATTTCCCTCAAGTGGATGACCTAAGGTTTATCAATCCGTAGGAGGCGTATGATGAAGATGGTCTCTCTCAAGCAACCCTGCAACCAAATAACAAAGAGTCTCTTGTGTCCCCAACACACCCAATACAATGGTAAATTGTATAGGTGCACTAGTTCGGCGAAGAGATGGTGATACAAGTGGTATATGGATGGTAGATAAAGGTATTTGTAATCTGAAAATATAAAAACAGCAAGGTAACTAATGGTAAAAGTGAGCATAAACGGTATTGCAATGCTAGGAAACAAGGCCTAGGGTTCATACTTTCGCTAGTGCAAGTCCTCTCAACAATACTAACATAATTGGTTCACATAACTATCCCTCAACATGCAACAAAGAGTCACTCCAAAGTCACTAATAGCGAAGAACGAACGAAGAGATTATGGTAGGGTACGAAACCACCGCAAAGTTATTCTTTCCAATCAACCCGTTGGGCTATTCCTATAATTGTCACAAACAGCCCTAGAGTTCGTACTAGAATAACACCTTAAGACACAAATCAACCAAAACCCTAATTGCACCTAGATACTCCAATGTCACCTCAAGTATCCGTGGGTATGATTATACGATATGCATCACACAATCTCAGATTCATCTATTCAACCAACACATAGAACCTCAAAGAGTGCCCCAAAGTTTCTACCGGAGAATCACGACGAAAACGTGTGCCAACCCCTATGCATAGGTTCATGGGCGGAACCCGCAAGTTGATCACCAAAACATACATCAAGTGAATCACGTGATATCCCATTGTCACCACAGATACGCACGGCAAGACATACATCAAGTGTTCTCAAATCTTTAAAGACTCAATCCAATAAGATAACTTCAAAGGGGAAACTCAATTCATTACAAGAGAGTAGAGGGGGAGGAGAAACATAAGATCCAACTATAATAGCAAAGCTCGTGATACATCAAGATCGTACCACCTCAAGAACACGAGAGAGAGAGAGAGAGAGATCAAACACATACTACTGGTACATACCCTCAGCCCCGAGGGAGAACTACTCCCTCCTCGTCATGGAGAGCACCGGGATGATGAAGATGGCCACCAAAGAAGGATTGCCCCCTCCGGCAGGGTGCCGGAACGGGTCTAGATTGGCTTTCGGTGGCTACGGAGGCTTCTGGCGGCAGAACTCCATCTAATCTCCGTCGTGGAAGTTTTATGATACATAGGTACATATGGGTACAAGGGGTACGTGGGTGGACCGAAGGGGGGGCCACGAGGTAGGGGGGCGCGCCCCAGGGGGTGGGCGCACCCCTACCCTCGTGAGCACCTCCTTCATCTTCTTACATAGGGTCCCATTCTATCTGGTAGGTTTCCTTCCAAAAATAACTTCTCCAGTTGATTTCGTTCTGTTTGATATTCCTTTCCCTCGAAACACTAAAATAGGCATAAAACAGCAAATCTGGGTTGGGCCTCTGGTTAATAGGTTAGTCCCAAAAATAATATAAAAGTGGAAAATAAAGCCCAATATTGCCCAAAACAGTAGATAATATAGCATGGAGCAATCAAAAATTATAGATACGTTGGAGACGTATCAGGGTCCCAGATGTCAGGTGGAGGAATCAAAGACTTGAGAAGGCGTACAGAACAAGCTAGTGTACCAGTAAAGAGACGTTGCTGAGTTTTAGAAAAAAGAGAGACGTGCTCCTGTAGCTGGTTCGAATACAAACCTAGACTATGACTATATATGGTGCTATGCTACTCTGCAAGTAATGAAACTGACATATCCAATGTTCGCTTCTCCTCTTCTCTACTTACTCTGCCTAGCATCAGAAGCTCTGGCTGCAACAACCATGTCTATTGGCTGCTCGTCCACCTGCTCTTCAGCAGGCAACAACTAAATATGCGCCAAGTCACCACCCGTACCATCGCCTGTGGGTCTCATCACACCCCCGCCGGTACGCGCACCGCAGCCGGTTGCTCATCGCAACCCGCTGCCGTTAGTGTGGTGCACTGCTGCAAATCACGCAGAGTCATCCGTCGCGTCCCAACCACAATCCTCAACCCTGGCCGAGTCTTCTACAAATGCCCGAATCATGGGGTAATAATATGTTTAAGTGTTGTTCTGCTGCTTTCAGTTGCTGATTTTTTTAATAGTTTGGTTGATGATCTTCCAATTTGATTCATGCAGAAAAGGGAAGATTTGTGTGATTTGTATTTCTGGGAAGTTGCTGATGTGGGGGAGTGCAACTACGCCAATTATTTGGTTAGCCGAGGAATCCCAATACCAGCAGGTTGGGGTGTTGGACAAGTAACTGAAGGAACGGCAGAAGAGGAAGATGCAGAGCAGAAGGTTAAAGATGCAGTTCCTCTGATCATGGCCAAGCAACAGCTGCTGAACGGCCTTGACAGCAATGAGGAGATGAAAGAGCTTGTGAAGATAATGGGCAAAATCGATGTGCTCTGTAGGATGATTGTCTCTTTATTTACAGTGTATGTAGCACTTGTGATGTATTCAGTGGCTATGACATGAGCACTTTGCTGAAACTAGTAATGAATGAAACATGTGTAGTAGGTTGGGCGTAGTGTTGTGAACATCTAATGATTTCTATTAACGGAAATCACGGGGTATCCCCTTTTGCTCATAAATAAATAAATAGTGGAGGCCCTTTTGGTAATAAATAAATAAATTAGCAGAGGACCTGTCGGGTCACCTTTGTTCTCATTTGAAGACGTCGAGCAAATTGCAGTCCAACAGCAAACTATGTCATCAAATTCAAGTTTCACAGCCAAATATCAGTACAACTAAACAACAATGTCATCATGTTTTAGTCGTCATACAATCACCAAACACAAATCAGCATACATAACAAGTGATGTTCTCACAGGAAAATACTAAACAACATGTTCATCAGGTTTCAGTTGTCATAGCAAACACAATTTCACATAGTAGATAAAAAATGTCTTCTGACAGTCAAATACGACAAAAGAAATGTAATCACCATCCGCAGCAGCAGCGTCAACATCTTCGCATGTGTACTAGTCTGAATCGTAATTCCCCACGGTGTCATCTTCTTCTTCGTCCTCAACGTCCTCGAACATTGGCTTCTTCTTGATCAACTCTTGTATGTCCACAGCACGACAGGAAATCTTTTCGCCGGCGTCATTGACGCGATGGTTCTCAAAGATATTAGGAACATTTGTGTTATCTTGTACATCAGGAGCAGTGTAAGCATCATCTTGTTGTGCAACTTCATTAAACAAATTCCTCTGCTCAAATCTTTGCACTACTCTCCAGTCATCGCTACATGCAAATGTGTCTTCCAAGAAAAATATCTGTGTTGCTTGATTTGCCAAAATAAAAAGCTCATTGGTCTGGTACGCCGCCTTGACATTGATGGATTTGAAATAATCACCAGCTCTGGGTTTTGCGATCCTGGAAAACAGGTCATACCAACGACAGCACAACAGAACCACACACCGATGATCCTCGAAACTAGAGATATACTGCAACTGAACAATGTCTATTATGTTAGCATACATTTCAGTTGTCTCTTTGTCATACGTATACGTGCTCATGATGGCACTGTTTTGTGTCTTCCTGCCTTCGTCTTGTGCAAGGGTGTTGTAGCGCATATCTCCAAGAACGCAAGATTCATAATGTCTTACCCGAGTATCAGGACCCATTGCTAGTGAGTAAAGGGCATCATCAACTGCATGTCCATCCTCCTGCATCTTCTTAACCTATGGTTAGAAAATAGACAAGCTGATCATCTTATGTACTCGATATATTAAAAAAACTGACAGTGCAATTCAAAAGCTTACATGGCTCTTGAATCATTTTGCAAATCCTGCCATAACCAGTTTGTCAATGTTTCTTGGATTTTGCGGCAGTAAATCCTTTTTGTAGATGTTGCAAAACATAGTGATCGCGTAAAACATCTAAATATATAAGAATGTGCTGCAAGTTTAGTAGATTACAATGTATAAGCTGCAGTACTTAGCACTTACTTGATATAAGGTAGTATCTCAGGACAGTTATTCAACACATACCAAACCATTTTGTCCAAATCTTTAGGTTTGTCCTCTTGTCGACTCTTCCCTGTAACTCGAATAGAATAATCGAAAACATTGAGCCCGGGATTGTCTTCATCCATGTCTTTGCTAAGCTGATCAACTGTTTCAATGTATTTTGAGCAGAATGTCAATGCTTCTGTAGCAATGTAGGCCTCTGCAATGGAACCCTCGGGTCTAGCTCTATTCCTAACATAGCCCTTGAAAGTGCCTAGCCGCCTTTCAAAAGGGTACATCCAGCCATACTGTACTGGACCTCTAAGTAGTGCCTCATCAGGTAGATGAACAGCCAAATGCACCATCACATCAAACAAGGTTGGAGGATATATCTTCTCAAGGTCGCATAGGATAGTTGGTATCTTGTCTCTAAGACGCTCCAAAGCATCTATCCTGATATTTCTACTACAGAGTTCCCTGAAGAATTGTCCCAACTCTGCAACTGCTCTATATAAGTCGGGGCAGCCCAATCCTCTAAGGATAACAGGTAAAACCCTTTGAAGTAGGACGTGGCAGTCATGAGTTTTCAACCCTTGTGCCATGTCTCCATCTGCATTGACTCTCCTTTCAGGGTTGGAAGCAAATCCATGTGGGAATCTCACACGTGACGGGACCTTGCAGAATTCTTTTCTTTTTATCTTGTCCAAGACGTACACAGCTGGTACCATATCCCGTGGTTTACCTTCATCTTGCACCTGCAAATCCTATCTGATACCCAGGTGTGTCAAATCAATCCTAGATTTTAAGGTATCTTTCGTCTTGCCTTCAATATTAAGAAGTGCGCCGATAATGTTGTCACATATATTTTTCTCGATGTGCATCACATCAAGATTATGCCGCAGATCCAAATCTTTCCAATACTCCAAGTCCCACAAAGTGGACCTGCGGGTAAACAATAATATCTCTTCTCCCCTGCCACGCTTCCTTTTCCCGCTACCATTATCAGGATGGTTTCCTGGTGTAATATGCCTGACCTTCTCTAATTCCACTTGCAACTCATCGGCGGTGAGCCTCTTTGGCGCATCATGGTTTTCATGCTTTGCATTGAACACATGTCTTCGGTATTTTCTAGGATGTGGCTTGTCCTTGGCAAGGAAATGAAGGTGTCCAATGTAACAGATCTTGCTAAGTATTGCGTATGACAGTGGATTCCTGTCACAGCGAACACATGCATTGTAACCATGTGTCGTTCGCCCTGACATAGTGCCCAAAGCCGGATAATCATGGATGCACCAAATTATAACAGCACACAGAAAGAAATCAGCTAGTGGGCTACTATATAGGTCTTGAGTGAGAACACCCCTCCATAGCTGTTGAAGTTCCTCCACAAGAGGCTCCATGAACAAATCAAAATCCTTTCCGGGACTTTTTGGACCTGGGATGAGCAAGGCCATCATGTAGTTTGATTCTTTGGTGCAGACATTTCGAGGCATATTTGTAAGGGATAACAAGCACTGGCCACATGCTATATGTGGCGTTGTGGTGGCCAAATAGGTTAAATCCATCTGAAGCTAAGCCAAGTCTAATGTTTCTCGGGTCAGCAGCAAAATTTTCGTGCTTCTGATTGAAGCTTTTCCACTCACTACCATGTGATGGATGGCTCATTACATTCTGATCTCTGTACTCCTGGTTCCTAGAATGCCATAGTACATCATCTCTTGTTTTAGCATCATGAAACAACCTATGCAATCTTGGTGTAATTGGAAAATGTCTCGGAACATTATGTGGAATCCTCTTCATAGCATCGCCATCTTTCCATATTGATGATTTGCATTTCGGGCATTCACTTAAGTGCATAATCCTTCCGGAACAGAAAGCAATTATTCTTACAAACATGGATCATATCATATCCAATTCCAACTACACGAAGGAAATTCTTCATTTTACTGTAGGTGTGTGGCAACTCAGACGCATCTGGGAAAGCTTCGCGGAGAGCAGCCAACATTACATCGAATGATTTGTTGGTCATCCGCTCAGATGTCTTCACCTGAAGAAAGGTGACCATAGCTGAGAATACTGACAGCTTATTTCCTGGGGTGACAGCCACATTGCATTGTTCCAACATGCGGGCCCACCATTTTTCTTCTGCGGGTGAAAGTTCATGGAATGCACGAGCATTTCGTAGCATTGTTTCAATGTTGGTCAAACTCACTGGCTCCACCACCACATCCTCCTCCTCTTCCACCTGAGCATCAAGCGGATCAAGATGGTGATCTGCTGCTTCCACGTAGTCAATAACATTGACGTTCACAGCTTCACCATGATGAACCCACCTAGTATTTGTGACCGACATCCCATACAAGTGTAGATGATTTTGCACAGTTGACTGGGGTCTTGTAACTGAATTCATACAACTACTACACGGGCAGAGCACATCTGATTTCGGACCATCGTACTCAGCTCTGATAAAGTTCATGAAGTTTTCAACCCCCTCGACATATGCAGCGGAGAAACTTCGAGCAGAAGTTATCCAAGTCCTGTCCATCTATTAGACTACAAATTAGTTCTTCTACTAGATATTACAGGAAAAACATATATGTTTTTTTATGAAGTCCAGAAGAAAATACCTAGGTCGATGTCTAAAGCTATAGCAAGATATTTGGACGAGCAGATCTAAGTAACGAAATATATGTAAAGCTAATTCAGCAAACAGATTTGAGTGCTAAATTATGGCAAGTTGTTTCAGCAGTCAATGAGGCCGAGCACACAGCCATCAAACTATCGAAGGCCATCGCAGCAACAAAGATCGAGTATAAAACGGTGTAGAGCTATTTCACCTACCAAATTGGCTACTAGACCATGGCAATCTACGTCACAATAAACATATGGAAGGATATTTTGGCAACTAATCGGCCTTGGCATGCCATCTCAGCTAAGCAGATTGAGTTCAGAACAGGGCAAGGAAGCTTCTTAAGCAGAGCATACTGACTGTAAACTACTTCGGCAAACAGTGAGATTAAGAATGTCTATCAGCTAACATTCAGCGCTACACCAACATGCATGGGGCCTTAGTCTAGAATGCGCGTACCGTGGGAGAAGCTGACCATCGTGCATCTCCACACGAATGTCGCCAGCGATGGCGGCGCTAACCACCGTGCGCCTCCACAAGAACGTCGCCAGCGGTGCTGGCGCGGCTAGAGGACGGCAGTCTACGAGAGCGTACTGTGGGAGCGAGAGGATTGCCATGCGTCCCCTCGACGAACCACGGCGCCAACATATCGGTGTGGCGGGGAGGGCGGCTTTGGCGGAGCGAATGGAGTGGAGGGGGGCGGGGGGAGCGGGTCTGGGGAATATTATTGGCTAGTTGGCCGAAGGGCGGTTGAATCTAGGATTTGGGGGGAATTTTTGGGTGGGGGAGGATTTTCGCGTGGTGGGCGGGGGGAGTTTGGTGCATGGTCAGTTTCTCTAAGTGCAGTCCCACGTGTCAGTGAAGAGGCAAGACGAAGCGTGTTCCGTATGCGTGAGCCGTGTGTAGGACCGAACGTGTGTGGGGTGCAATGCGGCTGCGACAGGGGTGTTGTGAGTGTACCGCCTTTTTCCTTTTAATCTAGGTGCTTCGCCCCCTCAAAAAAAACTTGTAGCTTCGCGCGATCCATCGATACTACTACTAGTAATCCGGTAATCCTGACTAAAACGGCGCGACCGAGTCTTTTCCCGCGCGATATGCTGGGAGGTTGGCTTAGTTGGTTTTTTAGGACAAGTAATGCTACACCTACGTAGTCCCAGTTACGTAATTAACATAATGTGAAACGTGTGAACTATTGATTGTAGATTGGGGGGAGGGAGGGGCCCACCACCATGAAAATCAGGGGAGGAGAGAGAGAGGCAATTTACGTTAACCCTTTCGTAGGTTCCCGTAGATGTAGAAAAATGTGAAATGCGTGAATGTGCATTTGCAGATAAGGCCTTCCCTCGTTCATCCTTTTCCCCCACAAGATCTTGATCTTCCATGCAACGCACGGGCATCTTGCTAGTATTCCTACAATATACTATTTTATTGTGAAAGTTCATATACACCGGCCGAGATTAATGCAAACACGGCATATTTTCATTACATTTCGAACTTTTATAGGACAGAAAAATAAAAGAAACCCGACCCTAAACCTATTCTACGGTAGCGACCGACGTCCTCCATCTGCGATCTCCATGTACGGGGGCGGGGTTCAAGACCCGTGAAGTGAAGGTGCGGTCTCCGGCGAGGAAAAGTATAACACGGGAGATGGACCGGCCAGTTCTGCCACCTCCCATGCCCTACTCATCCTTGGAGCAGTCCCCGACCTCGGCGGTGCCGGACGTTGGAAGGCGGCAAGTAGGATGTGTGGCTGACGGTGCTCTCGTCGTCGGCCACCAGTGTGGCCACTGCTTTTGCGGCGACTTGAGCAAGGACGATGACTTGAGCGAGGGCGGCGACCTCGAGCTCCATCCCCGAAGACAAGCTCTCCCGCAGAGCGTTCGCGCTTGCGGTCAGGGCGGATGTGGTGCCAGGTAGGAGGACGATGCAATATGGTGTGGAGGTTAGATGGGCGTTGTCGCTTTAAGTAGCGCATTCCGGTGAGGCCAAGTGTCCTGGTGCGTCATTAAGTCGTCGGAGTTGGTTCCTCGGGCACCGAGCCTCTTAACGACGGCATATGGATGGACGGCATGAATGCAGGCAGCTGGCACCGGCTGGGAACGCACCGCGCGATGGCGCAAGGGACGAGGGTTTTTGGTGTGCCAGGGTAGTCAGCTGCGGTCATGGCAACGTTGGAGATGCCCTTTGCTCACATGCGATCGACGCATGTCATTGAAAAAGCAAGACGACCCGGCATGGTCTCGGGTCCTGAGGATGCAGTTGGCCGCGCTACACCAATCCGCGGACGCATCCCGGCACCCCGTGCATCCTCGACGAGCCGGGTGTTGGGGTGTGTTTGGATTGTGGCCAAAGTGCACCTTACCAAAATTTTGGTCATGACCCAAAGATTGGTCTTTGTTTGGATGGTTGCAATTTTGTTTTGAGGTTTTGGTCATGACCCAAAACTGGATGGTTGCCATTTTTTTGCCATGCCAATGAACTCTAGCCAACTCTAGTTCATTTTTCCTGTCGATGTCGGCCAAATCACGGGCAACCAAAACCTCAACCAAAATTTTGGCTACCCAATAATTTTATGGGGCAACCTTGGGCCCAAACCAAACATATTGTTGGTCATGCCACAACACTAACACCACCCTCGGCACACTGAAACCGAATGTGTCTAGCGACGATGAGCGTGTCGCTCACCGCGGTCGCCGTGTCCAGAGGCGGTGCTGGAGCTGCGCCACGTTGTTGCCCCTCACGACCCACATGAACGGTTGCCGGTGGCGAGGAGGTCATGGGCCAGCTCCTCCATTGGACTAGTTTGCGCTACGTCGTCCCGATAGGTGTGCCCCACATGTCGGTTTCCCTGTTTTCCCGGCCATATTCGAGCCTCTGTGCTCCGCGTTGCGCATTAGGCCTTTCACTATGTAGGCCAAGCGAGACAACTTATTTTTTATTTGAGCCGTTCAAGTATAATCATGTGGCGTTTGCTTATTTCTCATTCCTCTCCAACCCTCTTCTCCATCGACCATGTCGCCCTCCGGTCGAGTCCATCCTCCCGCATATCTCATTTGAACATTCCGCCGAGTATCATTCGCATGTGGACCTAGACCATGCTTGAATTTCCAATGTTTATTTGTAATTTGTCCAACATGCATACAAACAAACGGTTCGTTTGAAGTTTCACTTTGCCTCCACTACGTGTCGCTTCGCGTCTTTGTTTTGACATCCCATTCGGTTCATGCCCCGACACATCTTGACGAGATCGATTGATGTTCAGAGATCAATTGCGTGTCGTGCAAGGAGATAAAGGTTTGGTCTGTTTCTATGATAGAAATGACCCGCGGGGGGGGGGGTCTGTGGGGATCAGAGGGAGTATATTGTATGTTCATAAGCGAAACGAACGTATTGTACCCACCCTAGTCCTCTATCAATCGATCTTCAGACCCCGAGATGAAATCAAGAGAGAACGATTGGGGGCATGTGTGATACCTAAGGCGGATTCAAAATTTTGAACCGGTGATCATAGCATCCGCAAATCATATATAAAGGGTATTCAATGTTCGTTTCGTTTTTGAACGTACAATATACTCCCTCTTATACTTTCTAGTTTACATATAAGTTTTATGTGTAGTCAAAGTATCTCTACTTTGATAAAAAAAGTATCAACATTCAACAACTCCCAATCAATATTGTTAGATTGTACGTACTCCTAGATTTGTAGTCGAGATGGTTTCCAATTTGTTTTCAACCACGTGAATGTGCTTGTTCT